>NW_010378615.1:0-307 GCF_000414095.1 Morus notabilis | reverse complement strand
AAAAAAAAAAAAAAAAAACCAAATTCTTAATCACACAGTGTAAAACAATTTATTTCCATGAAAAATACGTTGTTTTTCAATCATGTTACAACCATGCATGCACACACAAATTCATATTATATACTAATATGTACTTCAGTCAGCTTATTCCATTGTAGCAAACAAATACCAAACATTGCACCAACCCAAACACGTCCTCAAATCCCAGATGAATCTTCTGAACTTTTAAGGTAAAATTAAAAAAAAAAAAAAAAAAAAAAAAAACAAAAGGAAAAAAAAAAAAAAAAAAAAAAAAAAAAAAAAAAAA
>NW_010378614.1:0-307 GCF_000414095.1 Morus notabilis | reverse complement strand
AAAAAGGATAGGAGGTGCCGGTTTTTTAGCATATTATATTGTGCATGCCAGATCTTTAGCTTATCTACAACTTCAAGATCTTGCCCTTCTTATTATGGTGATTAGTGCTGGAATTTTAGACGGGCCGTCCGAAAAAATTGATTTTGAGCCTGATGCCCGACCTGACCTGCCTGAATTTTTCGGGCCACCCGCCCGAGCCCAAGAAGACTTGTGGACGGGCAGCGAGCCTGGTTTTGGCTGCCCGAGCCCTGCCAGGCAGCCCGAGCCAACTCAAATGGGCCGAAAAAAATAAGTTTTATTATATTTT
>NW_010378613.1:0-307 GCF_000414095.1 Morus notabilis | reverse complement strand
TTTTATTATTTTTAAATTAATAATTATAATTCAATATAATTTTATTTTTTATTATATTTAAAATAATTTTTAAAAAAATCAATGTCACATTTGTTTCTTGTATTCGTCTATGATTCTGAATCATGATTCATAGTTCTCTATAGAATTTTTCTCTCACAAAAATATACATAAAACGAGAATAATTATGAATCATAATTCTGAATCTATAAACCAAACGTCGACTAACTAAATGTAATTTTAGAATTGATTTCTGAATAATTCTTAAAATAATTTTATTTTTATTTTTATTTTTATATTGAAAATAAAG
>NW_010378612.1:0-306 GCF_000414095.1 Morus notabilis | reverse complement strand
TGATTTAACCACAGGGCTAAAAGTTTCAAAATAATCAAACCCAGGATTTTGTTGAAACCCCTTGGCAACAAGTCTTGCCTTGTAACGTTGAATCGAACCATCTGGATTCTGTTTTACTCGAAACACCCACATATTATCAACAATATTCATTTCAGGAGAGGGGGAAACAAGTGTCCAAGTTCCATCTTTAAGCAAAGCATCATATTCAGAAGTCATCGCAGCTTTCCAATTAGAATCAGCTAAAGGTTCACGAGCAGTATTAGGTTCAGAAATAAGAGAAGTTGACTTACTGACTTGAAGACATTT
>NW_010378611.1:0-306 GCF_000414095.1 Morus notabilis | reverse complement strand
AAAAAAAATCTAAATCTAAAGTAGCAAGAAAAACGGATCATATCAAAATCACACACACAAACAAATTTACAATGAAACAATGTCAATTATTATTTTTTTTTAGATTTTTGTGGTAGGTATATGTTGTTTGTTTGTCTGTTTGAATTGAAGAATGAAAAGTCAAAAAGTTCCTAACTCGTGAAAAGAGAGAAAATTCCTGAAGTGGAGAAATTTCAGAGGCACGTTGCAGCTTCAGAAAGTCGCCTTTGTAACTCGCCTTTACTAAACTCACAAAAACGTATTTTCGTCATGAAAACTAAAAAAAAA
>NW_010378610.1:0-307 GCF_000414095.1 Morus notabilis | reverse complement strand
AAAAAAATAATATATATATATAGGGACTGAATAACAGATTATCCATATGGAAATGATGAAGAAGAACATAAATCGTATCATGCAATGGCCAGAGCAAACACATAATTCATAAATATAATCGTGCCTGATCACCTTATTGGGTTCAGGTCAAGAGGGATCAAAAGGTGATGAGTGTTTAAAAAAAGAGAATACACGGTTTGCCATTTTTTTTATAGGTCTATTATTAAGACATTCTAAATAATTGAGTATTATTATGGGCTTTTATTTTCTGTTCATTAATTGTTAAAATATTAAAAATATTGTTGGT
>NW_010378609.1:0-307 GCF_000414095.1 Morus notabilis | reverse complement strand
CCCAGTAGTGGTGCCGGTAGACGCGAGCGAGCTGCTTGGCTAGGCGACAACGGCGTTCGAGGACCTCGCGGCGGCTGAGCCAGGCGGACTTCGCGAGGGCAGCGTCGCGGTCGGAGCCGTCGATTGTCATCGGAGAGGAAGGGGAGGGCGAGGGAGGAGAGGAGGGACACTCAGCAGCCATGGGTGAGCGAAGACCAGACGAGTTGAGTTGAATTAAACTGAGCCGAGTCGGCATGGGATTCTGAGAGAAAGGCATATAAAATTCTGTAATTTTCTTTTTAAATTATTTTATTTTATTTTTGCTAAT
>NW_010378608.1:0-307 GCF_000414095.1 Morus notabilis | reverse complement strand
CCAGGTTCCAGACGTGATTACCGCTGTGCGAAAAGACATAATCAAGAGCAGCCAAGTGTCCTTTCGCCAAATCCATGACATGGATGTAGTCACGAATGCCCGTCCCGTCAGGCGTTTCATAGTCGTCGCCAAAAATAGACAGAACACTCAACTGACCTGCTGCCACCTGACTGATGTAGGGCATCAGATTATTGGGTGTCCCGGTAGGGTCTTCTCCCATTGTCCCGCTATTGTGAGCGCCAACAGGATTGAAATAGCGCAAAGACGCAATAGACCAGCGCTCACTGGAATGACAAATATCATTCAA
>NW_010378607.1:0-307 GCF_000414095.1 Morus notabilis | reverse complement strand
GTTTCTGTTTTGTTGTTGCTGCTGTTTGTTGTGCTTGTTGCTCCAATAGTTGATGCTGGAGACCTTTCTGGGGTTTCTAATGATCATCACTCTCTTGGTACGTGTATATCTACTTCTTTAGTTATACTATGTACTCTAATTAAGGTTTTAAACACAATATTGTCTCCGATTTTCATCACATGCTTGCACGCGTGTTTATATATATATATATATATTCAGGTATACCGAAAAGCTTCTGCTCAAACTGCGAGTGCAAAGGAAAACATGGAAACAAAAAATGCTATCGGACAGACATGAAGGTTGGCTG
>NW_010378606.1:0-307 GCF_000414095.1 Morus notabilis | reverse complement strand
ACTGACAGGTGCTTCCCTAGGCCCTAGGAGGGGGACCCAATTATGGACTGGAGCTATATATACGTGAATATATTTCTCTTTAATTAGGTATCGTTCATCTCACCGATTTGAATTTTCAGTTTTAAATTTTTACAGTAAAAAACTCTCAATAAATATTACATCTAACTTTTTCTGCTACAGTAAATAACTCTTAGAAAATGTCACATCTCAGTTCGAATCCACGAAGTGAACGAGGCCTTAATTTCATAAAAATTTATCCCGTAGAATTAGAAAAATCAAATTATCAAGAGTTTTATTTTCTTAATCA
>NW_010378605.1:0-307 GCF_000414095.1 Morus notabilis | reverse complement strand
TAGTGTACACTTTTTTTTACTGTTTCTTTTTTTGACATCTTTAACAATAATTCAACTAGTTTTGATCTTTGAAAAGTAACATTTGGAAGTTTCAATTGGTTTTCAATCCTTTTCAGGTAGGAAGGATCAAGCAGAAGCGTGGTTATAAGGACCAGTGGCCGTGGAATATCAAAATATACACTGATGAGATGGGCAACAACAAAGGAGATGCTGTTTTGTCCTATGAGGATCCATCTGCAGCACATTCTGCTGGCGGCTTTTACAACGGTACTATTAATATCTGTATCTTTTTTTCTTTTTTTTTTTT
>NW_010378604.1:0-307 GCF_000414095.1 Morus notabilis | reverse complement strand
ATCGAGTCGCTTATTCTCCTGTCTCAAATGTCTTTCACATTGAATGCACTAAATAAACAAGTTGTTAAGAGTAAACAAATTAGATACAACTGTGATAGAAAAATATTTCTCATACATATCTTCAAAATGGCGATAATCACAAACACAAAAATATGGATCAGGCCGGTGAGATTCACTCAATTAGTGTGGTAACATTCATCATAGCAAAAGAGAGGGGGATTAGTGCACTTTAGGATATATAGAGCTTGTTCGGTTGTATTTTTGAGTTATGGTGATTTGAGTATGGATCTTGAATTGAATTTGAGTT
>NW_010378603.1:0-307 GCF_000414095.1 Morus notabilis | reverse complement strand
TAAGACCGTTTGTATGTCTCTAGATAGAGTTGTCTTAGTCCTACTATATATTTTTTTTTTATACTATGTAGATGTCCCCTCTTTGTGGGGTTAGCAAATGATCCCTGCAGCGCTTGAAAGCCTATCTCGATGGGAGGAGTTTTTTCAATTTAAGTTTTATGTGTGCTCGTTGTTAATGTATCGAAGCGTTCTCTCATTTTCGGACCTCAAACGTGTGTCTGTACTTTTAATGAATCCTTAACATTGTACCGAGATGTATGTTTATCAGTTTTTAATTAAATGAAATTTCCCTAAAAGAAAGTTGCAA
>NW_010378602.1:0-307 GCF_000414095.1 Morus notabilis | reverse complement strand
TTAGCAGCACACGGCAATTAGAAAGATGAATAATTCCTATTTCATGATACTTTTGAGGTTCAAAGAAAGGGAAATGCGTTAACCTTGCTTTACGTGAATATGAGAGAGAAAAATGATACTTAGGCATGCCTTTTGCCAAATTTTTTAACTAGGCTTTTCCAACCAAACATTTATCAATGTTTGGAGTTACGTGAATAATGAAGAGATTGATTCCAGTCAGCATCAGCAACTTGAGTGACATCATTGTCTTTGGCAAATTGTGTCCCAACACAACGTGGTTGTCCCCTTAGCATTTTTTTTTTTTTTT
>NW_010378601.1:0-307 GCF_000414095.1 Morus notabilis | reverse complement strand
TATATATATATATAATTTTTAACACAAAATAACTTAATATTAAAAAAAATTTTAAATAATTCGGGCTGCCTAATACAAGCCCGTGGCCCGTTCAAGGTGAAATTCAGACTCAGGCGGGCGGCCTAAATTTCTCGGGCGGCTCGGGCTCGGGCAAAAACTCAAGTTTTTTAGGCGGTCGCAGGCGGCCTATCCAAAGTTCCAGCACTACTCACAAGTTACGATTTACAACGCTAGTTAGGCCAAAAATAATAATTAAAAAAAAGTCACAACTTACAACATAGAGACGCGAATGCGATTTATAAGTGCG
>NW_010378600.1:0-306 GCF_000414095.1 Morus notabilis | reverse complement strand
TGCAGATAATGATATAAAGCAATATTAATTCGATGATGAAATTCAGTACTGATAAATTCTAGATGGACAGTGGGAAATTGTTCGACTAATTTTAAGACAATCATGACTATGAAAGTATCTATATGAAAGTAACTCATTAAGGTAGATATAGATTCTGTTCATTTCACTGATTTGAGTTTAAAATTTAAATTTTATTATAGTAAAACGCTCTCAGAAATAATCACATCAAATTTTTTTGTTACAGTAAAAAACTTTCAATAAAATCACATATCAACTCAAATTAAAAACTCGAATCAGCGAACTAAA
>NW_010378599.1:0-307 GCF_000414095.1 Morus notabilis | reverse complement strand
TATATAACTTTATTAATGTTTTTTAAATAAAAGTTGTATTATTATTAAATAATTAATATCATATCGACACTTATAATTACATTATATACAAATATACAGGACAATGTTAATGACTTAACAAGTGAATAAAGGCATGTCGGAGGTTTGAAAATGGGAGAACACATCGGCACACTATTAACGACACAATTAAGGTTCTAGTAGAAGAAACCCTTCCCGTTGAAATAAACTTCCGCACTCTGGAAGGTATGATTACCAACTCCCATAAATGAGAGGACATCAATGACATAACAAACTAAAACAACACAAG
>NW_010378598.1:0-307 GCF_000414095.1 Morus notabilis | reverse complement strand
TAAACACAAATTTAAGTTACAATTATAATTCAAATTCAATTTAAAATCATAACTTAGGTCATTCTAACTTAAAGATGTAAAAGAACAACTCTTAAAAATGTAAAAGAAAACCCTTAATCATGAACGTTGGAATTAGTTAGAATTGATAATGGACCTTGTTCTAACGTCATTTATCATCACGATTACATCAAAGGCTCCTACTTAAAAATGTAAAATTATGGATGCTTTAAGGGTCTGGGTTTTACTTTCTTTTGCAGGGTTGAAAAGGTCAAAGAGGGTGCCTTTTACTCTTTTTATAAACAGAGTG
>NW_010378597.1:0-307 GCF_000414095.1 Morus notabilis | reverse complement strand
TTCGCGTACCAGCCGCAGGGTTTCCTGCAAACCGCCATCGTTGACGTCGGATAATGCCAGGCGCCAGCCTTCACGGGCCCAGCGCAGTGCTATTTCGCGACCCAGACCAGATCCGGCGCCAGTGATCATGATGCGATTGTGCATAGGGAAACGCCTTGTCGTTGTGGGAAGTTGAGACTCAGTGTAACCACCACGGCTCACGTTTCGACCCACCATCAGGGCGCTGAATGACACAGGTAAACCTGTGGATTAAAAAGCCCGACGCCGCACTCGACGGCGGTACAACAGTGCGCCGTAAACCAGCAGA
>NW_010378596.1:0-307 GCF_000414095.1 Morus notabilis | reverse complement strand
GGGTTGAATATATAAGTGGCATGTTTATCTGTGCATTATTAAAATGGGTATGACTCAGACTGAATATAAGTTGGAGCGGATAAGATTTTGAGTGGAGAAATAAAGTCAGAATAAATTGTTTATTTGTGACAGGGATGACATGAGAGGATTAATCTCCTTCCTTAATCTCAATTTTGAGAGGGGTTCACTAATTACACTTATTTTAAAATAAAAAAAGAGTAAATAAATATGAGATTGACTCACATTTCTCACTCTCAATCTTCAATTATAATAAGTAAACATGTCATAGGTATAATTTATCACTAAA
>NW_010378595.1:0-306 GCF_000414095.1 Morus notabilis | reverse complement strand
TACGAAATATAAGCTCTTTATGTGCCCTCTTATAATTGGCGCTTTTGCATTTTGTTAGGATAATTTGTTATGTCGCTAATTTGACAAACGATAATATAGGTACTAGATTTTAGAACTTGGAGCTGGTCAAGAATTGAGGTCAAAGCTGGGTCTGACTCACCATCTCCAGTAACAGTAGTCCCATGTGCTGGTCATTCCTTGGTTAGTATAAAGCGTTTTTGTATTTTTCATACTTCTGTAAGCAAGGTTCTGTAGCTGATATGAATTTTGGGACATTTTGTTTTCTTTATTAGACTTGTGAAATTA
>NW_010378594.1:0-306 GCF_000414095.1 Morus notabilis | reverse complement strand
ATTGTTTTTTAGGAGAATTTTACAATAGAGTATGAAATAAAATTTATGGGTGAAGTTCTATTTTCAACTCACGCAATTATTGCAAAACGTGTCAGTTTCATATACTTTTTTTAGTGAGAAATTTACGTGATATGCCACTAAAATTTAAAGCTTTACATTTATGTCGTGTTTATTAATTTTAAAAAATATGTTTGTTAAGATATTAAAATTTTTTACCAAAACACAATTTAAAAGAATTTGGTCATTTTTGTCGAAAAGAAAAAATTTTGAGTGAATGTTTGATTTTCTAGTGAATTGATGAGAGGC
>NW_010378593.1:0-306 GCF_000414095.1 Morus notabilis | reverse complement strand
CACTCTTTCTGAAGTTCATGTTGCTTGCAATGTTATATAGCTACAAGCGCCTAAAATCTTTCTTCCACTACACCAATGAAAATAATCTCCAATTAGCTATACAGCATTCTTTGCAAATTATCCGTTTTGTGAAGATGCCAAAGACCAACATAATTTCACTTGGCCTTCCTTTTTTGGTCAAGAATATAGTTACTCTCTTCCGGGACACCAAAATTTTTAACTTTTTTTCAATCTTCTTCAGGTCCTTTTTGTCCATAGAATGGATCTTCAAGACCGAGAAAAATGAAGCGATTGGTTCGGAAGCGG
>NW_010378592.1:0-306 GCF_000414095.1 Morus notabilis | reverse complement strand
ATTGTAAATTTTAAATTTCATTAGAGGTATTATGGGTATAATGAAAGTTTCATTAATTGTACTATGTTGATTCCCGTATAATCTAAAAGCTAAAGTTGTCTTTAGGCAACTTCTGATTTTAGCTCTAGATTCTTCAAAAATTCTTCAAAAAGCACTCTTGAATAGATTTACCAAACATTAAAAAAACTTTTGCTATAAGCAGAAGCTGAATTTAAGAGAGAAAAGCAATACCAAACTAAGCTTATACCATTCAAGTCGAAAGCAATTTTCAAAAGTGTATTTATTTATCGCTTCCATTTATGTAAA
>NW_010378591.1:0-306 GCF_000414095.1 Morus notabilis | reverse complement strand
GGCACCCTACCATTTGCCAAATTAAATGGAATATGTTTGTTGGTATACACCCCTTTAAAGGAAGGATTTACCTTATTTACAATAAATTGTCAATATACCAGAAATTAACAAAAGAAAAAAAATCTCTTCTCTCATTCTCTCTCACACTCCTCATCTTTCTCTCTGCGTCAATTTCTGATCCTGGATTGATGTGTTTGCTTTGTCCTGTTTTGAAAAGAAGACCAGTGATTCGTCGTCCTCCAGGATCGACGAAGTTTTGAAAAGAAGGGTTGTTTGGAACCTTATTTGGAGGGAAAAATTGAAGAG
>NW_010378590.1:0-306 GCF_000414095.1 Morus notabilis | reverse complement strand
TAAATATATTTAAAACCACGAACTAACAACAAGAATCAATTATCCTAGTCGAAAGGAGTTGGATTGACTTTCTACAAGTTAGAGGTTTAAATTTATGGATAATAACTATTTTTTTAAATAATATAAAAGGTAGTCAGTCGGTTTGATTTAATCGATCACCTCGGTTGGTAGAATTGAAACCAAATTGCTCATGAATCATGGGCGGTCGCATAATCGACTGAATTAGTCGATTTGCTGACGTGGAACTGAATTTTTAATTTTTTCGGTCAGTTTGACAGTTCGTTGTCGGTCGGTTGCAGTTTTTCA
>NW_010378589.1:0-306 GCF_000414095.1 Morus notabilis | reverse complement strand
GGCTTTACTCTTTAGCCCCAGAAGGCCAGCTAAGTTTGCTGCTGACAATGCCTTGGCTAGTGAAGCACATTCTTCTTGTTCTTAGCCAAACGGAAATACAACATTGAGTTTAGGATTTTTTATTTTTTTTTTATTTTTTTAATGAAAATAGAGCACATTCTTTATCTCAGATATGAATTGAATTGTTTGAGCCTGTTTCTTTCGGCATCCTTTTCAGATTTCTTTGTTTCATGTTATCTGCGTGCAAATATTGTATAACAAAAATTCAATAGATCCCATTTCAGAATAACAAATCGAAATTGAGTA
>NW_010378588.1:0-306 GCF_000414095.1 Morus notabilis | reverse complement strand
CTTATTTGCGACGACATTGTTTTACTATCATCGCAAATAATCTTATATGACGATAAAGTAGGCGCGGGAAAAAAGCATTAGTTGTGACGACTTTACAATATTTGCGATGAGAAAATATCGTCGCAAATATTTTAGTATTTGCGACGACGTTTTATTAATTGCGACGACATTGTCGTCGCAAATATTTTATTATTAACGACGACATTTTAAATTTATTTGCGACGAATATGTCATCGCAAATAACTCTGACCTATCCCCTCCTTCTTCTTCTTCATTTTCTTCTGACACACTCTCTCTCTCTCTCTC
>NW_010378587.1:0-306 GCF_000414095.1 Morus notabilis | reverse complement strand
ATAAAGTCACATCTCAACTCGAATTCTAAACTTGAATCAGCGAAGTGAATGAGGTCTTATTTACCCCGATATGAATATATTCCCTCTCTCTCATAGAGAATGGACCCCACCAGTAGGTTCTACATGGGCCACACAAGCGAAAACTATTCTCTATGAATGAAAGAGTGGATATATCCCACCCCGTTTCTTTATAACGTGCATCATAAGCATATATCATACTTCTAGGCAAGCATAGGTTAAAAGTAACAGCCAATAGAATTGTTCCCTTCCAAGAGAAGGGTTATATTATAGCCAAAAAAAAAAAAA
>NW_010378586.1:0-306 GCF_000414095.1 Morus notabilis | reverse complement strand
GATCACATGTGATGTCGCTGGCCTAAAGAGGAATATAGGGCAAGTGCCAGAGGTGGTAAATGTCGATATTACACCCTATCGAACACATGATCACCCATTCACCCCAGAAATTATGGTGCCACCTCTTTCTGATAAGTACAGGTCACCGTCGATCCTACCATACGACAGCAGAGGGGATCCTGATGACCGCTTGGAGATGTACACAGGGCACATGCTCTTACACGGGTATACTGAGGAAATCATGTACCGAGCCTTCTGAAACCATCTGACGGACTCCGCTCGAAGATGGTTCAGAACACTCAAACT
>NW_010378585.1:0-306 GCF_000414095.1 Morus notabilis | reverse complement strand
TTGCATCATCAGTTACCCTATATTTTCTTAAGGTATTCATTTCATCTGTGTAATCACGTAGGGTGAACTGACTTATGGAAAAATTGGAGAATGGCGCTTTGACAAAAGATCTTATCTTAGTGGCCCTCCACCAAAAAACCTTTCATTGCCCCCTCCAGGAGTTCCTGAAAGTGTGGTAAGTCTATTAATCTCCATCTTGTCAGAGTCTATTCGAGAAATTAACTGTTAGAGGTTTATGGCTAATTTACGAAATTGGAATTGGTTCCAAAAGTTATATGCTTCGTAGTTTTGACATGTTTTTCAGGT
>NW_010378584.1:0-306 GCF_000414095.1 Morus notabilis | reverse complement strand
CTTTGTGCTCCTCTTTACCATAAAGGCCTTTATGCGTAGTTGGCGTGATCGGTGTTAAAGAATTCTTTACTACGGAGAGCAATAAAATTATAGAGAAAACAAACAAAAACGTTCGTTTTCGCATATTTGAGTTGAGAAGTAAATTTATTTGAGAGAAAACATTATAGCACAAAAAGTTAGAATTTGAATTTTCATAAGAGAAAAATTGTGGTGAAAAGTTTGGGTTGTAATTCGTATTAGAACAATAATTAGGTTCAACACGCTCAACAATAGGATGTACTGGTAAAGTTTGCTTGAGCATTTTCC
>NW_010378583.1:0-306 GCF_000414095.1 Morus notabilis | reverse complement strand
CGTCTTCCTAATTTACAAGGCTTTATTTGGTGAGTAAAAGTTGATAAAGGAGAAGAGAAAACTAGCAGAAATGGTTTGGAACGGAAGAATTGAGGAGTGTAACAGCTAGTACACGTGGCACGCTGTGATTCGCGGAGAGGAAATGTTACTGTACAGGGGCACATGGCCCGCTGTAAGTGGAAAAGCTGCTACACGGCGGGACACGTGGCGCGCTGTGATTCGCAGAAAGGAGAAGTGGCCGACAGATGCTTCTGCTCGTGATACGTGGCGGACGCTGATTAGGAAGAAGAAGCACGTGGGACCCAC
>NW_010378582.1:0-306 GCF_000414095.1 Morus notabilis | reverse complement strand
AAGAAGATTGGCCACAAAGTGGGAAGACACCTATGCTTAAGCCCAACTATAGAAGGCAGCCCGGTAGGCCAAAGAAGATGAGGAAGCTTGAACATGATGAATTAATCCCACCTAACAGCACCAAAATGAGAAGATTTTATGTAAATTCAAGGCTCAGCGAATGTGGGAAGCGAGACATAATATTAGAGCATGTATTAGGCGGGAGGAGGTAGCTACAAGAAAGGTATTGATCATTCACTTGTTTTCAATTTTTATTAAGTCAATTTTTAACAAGCGAACAAGTGACAGAA
This sequence comes from Morus notabilis, assembly GCF_000414095.1. NCBI lineage: Eukaryota > Viridiplantae > Streptophyta > Magnoliopsida > Rosales > Moraceae > Morus > Morus notabilis. Next base: position 16 of record NW_010378582.1, on the reverse strand, counting down.
CAAGCGACAGCGACGT
>NW_010378581.1:0-306 GCF_000414095.1 Morus notabilis | reverse complement strand
ATAAACTTTTGAACCTACGCATGCTACAATTTGTCACTTCTATTCCTAGCTAGCATGGACCTCCTATCTCACTTTGCAACAATTACTATTACCAAAACATAGTATGCATGTCATTTGCTGCAATTTTGTTTAAGAAAAAAATAGAAAAGTTACCTGTAATTTTGTTAAGCGAGAACGAAGCGTACTTAAGAACAAATCATGACTCTGCATAAGTTCTTCGGTAGGATCCCAATCATTTCCAAGAGTCAAATCCCTTTTAGGAACTTGAGGTTCTCCTCTCTGTTAGTAACCAAAAAAAAAAAAAAA
>NW_010378580.1:0-306 GCF_000414095.1 Morus notabilis | reverse complement strand
TTGTAAATACTAAATGGGTCAGATAGGCCATAGAAGCTCCATCCTTCTGCTAGCTAGCATGCATAATTCTTTCCTTGGTCTGATGATTTCGTTTTAGACCTTTATTTATTTATTTTTTATTTTTTATTTACCCATATAAACCTTTTTTCAACTCAATCCAAGGTAGAAGTATGGAAGTTGTTTATACTTTCACCTTGACTTCCCTCATGACTCATATCGAGAGTAAAATAGTAGCTACATTTTGTCCTATGCCTTCGAAAACCAATTTGCACTTTGAAAATGGGCTCTCGAGAGAAATAATTAAGG
>NW_010378579.1:0-306 GCF_000414095.1 Morus notabilis | reverse complement strand
TTGCAACTTTCTTTTAGGGAAATTTCATTTAATTAAAAACTGATAAACAGACATCTCGGTACAATGTTAAGGATTCATTAAAAGCACAGACACACGTTTGAGGTCCGAAAATGAGAGAACGCTTCGATACATTAACAACGAGCACACATAAAACTTAAATTGAAAAAACCCCTCCCATCGAGATAGGCTTTCAAGCGCTGCAGGGATCATTTACTAACCCCACAAAGAGGGGACATCTACATAGTATAAAAAAAAAAATATAGTAGGACTAAGACAACTCTATCTAGAGACATACAAACGGTCTTA
>NW_010378578.1:0-306 GCF_000414095.1 Morus notabilis | reverse complement strand
TGCTTCAAAGAATGTGAACGTGTTTGATGATTAGGAGGCAAGCCCTAATTTAGAACTTAAAAAATTTATAAGATCGGCCACGAGCACTGTGTGCTCATGATCTTTTAATTTTGTATTAGTTATCATATTATATAGTTTCATGTAGACACCTGCCTGCTTTATGTCCATCTCTGCTAACTTTTTTGACTTTTATAAATTGCTGAATTTTAGTTAGGCTTCAAGATAAGCAGACAGCAAGAACTTTTTATTAGATTTAATTTTAAACATTTTTCCTAGCGTGGACATATTTCATGTAGATATAGAGAA
>NW_010378577.1:0-306 GCF_000414095.1 Morus notabilis | reverse complement strand
TATATTATCGATAAAGACACATTAGAGCGTATTAGACTAACAGAAGTAAATCTTTCACATTTAAAACCTTCAAAGAGAGATTCAATACTCAAATTTAAAATAGTCTATAGAGTCGAACACAATAATTAAACACACTCGGTGGTCCATGCCACTTATGTCTCGTTGTACTAACTAACAATATGATGGAAAATAATTAGAGAAATGTAAACTGAAACGCTAAATTGCGGAGCTTAATTATTATCAATAAGTCTCTATGTAAATTATGAATTTTTCGTTGAGTCAGAGACAACAAAAAGAATTAAGAGG
>NW_010378576.1:0-306 GCF_000414095.1 Morus notabilis | reverse complement strand
AATTTTAGGAGGAATTATTCAGTACACTGCCACGTCATATTGTTTATGTAGTACACCTGACCAATGAGATTATATCATTTAACACACCCATCCAATAAGTTTTTCACTTTTATTTTTCTCTTTCCTAATAAATATTCAATGCAAATACATATTAGAAAAGAGAAAAATAAAAGTGGGGGACTTATTAGACGGGTGTACCAAATGATGCAATCTCATTGGCCGAGTGTATCACATAAGTAATATGACGTGATACACCAAATGTACTGAATAATTTCTTGAATTTTAGATTATTATCACTAGTGCCCT
>NW_010378575.1:0-306 GCF_000414095.1 Morus notabilis | reverse complement strand
GGTGTAACCTTCAAAGCGCAGTACGTAACGTCCTGGTGTACCCGAGACGTCCAGTTCAAACTTCATCGCCTCACCTAATATAAATTTTCAAGTCTCACATCAGCAGGCTGTACAGAATGAAGTGGCCTGCCGTCGAAATACACACAGTCCTTGCCATTCCTTTTTGCCAGGTACATGTTTTTGTCAGCCAGTTTGAGTACATCCGTCATCGTCGAGCCTATTGTAAACCTCGCCATACCGGCGCTACAGGTATAGCGATAGGGTGACTCCAGGCTGCTCCTTATGGTGCTCAACAAGCTGAGAACG
>NW_010378574.1:0-306 GCF_000414095.1 Morus notabilis | reverse complement strand
GGTTAAAATTCTATACTATTGGTGCAACCAATGCCTAAACAACTAGACATAATTTGTCCAAAAGAGAAGCTGGGTATTTCATGTTAGAAACTAGTCATAGGAATTACCATGGTTCTAAACAGAAACAAGACGACTGAACGTTTCAACATAGTCTTACGTTCGACAACCCATGGCAATGGAAAGTCGGAATATTCATAAAAGTTCGAAAACACAATAAATCCATATAGAAGAATGTATCAAGGGCCTGTTTAGTTCGCTGATTCGAGTTTGTAATTTAAGTTGAGATGTGATTTTATGTGAGTTTTT
>NW_010378573.1:0-306 GCF_000414095.1 Morus notabilis | reverse complement strand
AATTAAATGTCAATTTCTATTAAAAAGTATGTTTATTCTACCAAAACAAGATTCATAAAATCTTTAACTTTCATTTAGTTAATAATAAATGTCAATTTTCATTTAAAAAATATGTTTATCCTACCAAAAAAAATCATAAAATTTTTAACTTCATTTATTTAATAATGGATGGTTCACAATTAAAAATTTAAATTAGTGTTAAATTCAAATTAAATTTTAAATCATACAGTTATTAAAAAAAAGCTCAAAATAACCAATTAAATATCCATTTCTGTTAAAAAACTAATGGAAAGAGCTTTTTTTTTT
>NW_010378572.1:0-306 GCF_000414095.1 Morus notabilis | reverse complement strand
CGGCATGTTTGATGGGCTAGGGCTGGGCCTCAGTTTCTTAGCCCGCGGCCCAAGCCCAGTTCGGCCCAAGCCCAGATTCAGCCCGGCCCAGACCCGCGAAGGGCCCTAAAGCCCGTTCAAATTATTATCGTTGGCCTCTTCGCGGGCCCAACGGTCACAATCCAAAAACCCTACAAAAATCCCCTATAAATACCCCTTAATTCCACCATTAATCCCACACAATAATTCACTCTCAACTTCTCGTCTCCCTCTCATTCTATCTCTCATATTGTCTCTTTGATTTTGATTCTAAGCTTTTTTCTCGCG
>NW_010378571.1:0-306 GCF_000414095.1 Morus notabilis | reverse complement strand
AAGATATTAATGCCGAAAAGGTGAAGAGAAGAGATAACATGAAGGTTGCTGCATAATTCGAATCGGAGATTATGAATATAATGTGAAGATATTTTAGAGTCTATATATGAGAGAGAATCATAGAGATAATAGAGAACTTATCAAGAGTGAATTTGAATGAGATTATCTTGACTTTATTTAAAAGCTTTGTTTCAAAGCATATGTGACATGGATTTAATTGAATATCTCCAGAGGAAAAGTCTGTGAATTTGAGAGCTTACTAGTGAGAAAATATTCAGAGAGACGTCTGTGAGTTTTTATGAGTTA
>NW_010378569.1:0-306 GCF_000414095.1 Morus notabilis | reverse complement strand
CTATAAACATGCCGAAGAGATATGCTATCCCCACTCAGATACATAACTTTTACTTATTCAAATAGCATGTGTAGGGTGCAATAAGGTCAGGAACAACGAAATTTCTTTATGGTAAAGAGATTCATTTTTTGCAAGTTCATTATTTTTGTCCTCTCAAATTGCAAGTAACGTGCCTCATTTTGGTGGTTTATTGCATATATATAGAGAGAGAAAGACAGAACGTAAACTTGATAAATATACATAGGGTCCGTTCGGTTCGCTAATTTGAGTTTTTAATTTGAGTTAAGATGTGATGTTGTATGAGAG
>NW_010378568.1:0-305 GCF_000414095.1 Morus notabilis | reverse complement strand
AAAAAAAAAGAAAAATGTCTTTTACCATTCTATATAACAAAATATCACGCTATATCTAAGATAAAAATAAAGTAATAATCAAAATAAGATTACAACAAAAGTCAATGTAATAATGTTGTTGAAAATACAATGTTAATGCTTCACAGAATTCGTCACTCTTATTTTCCATGGTCTTTTCTACCATCACTGGAGATTTTATTGAGATTTTGGTAGCAACGGTAGCCTTGTGAAGATCTTAGAAAGAAAATTTTTGTTTTGAGATTGAAGAAATACTATATGAAGCATAATAACTTTCTCTATTTTCT
>NW_010378567.1:0-306 GCF_000414095.1 Morus notabilis | reverse complement strand
TTATATTGTAATTATATATATTATATTATAATATAATATAATATAGTCGCAATTTTTAACTGTTCACAGTAATTTAACTTCATAATTTACTAAACAATATTACACTGATTTTGAAACCAACATAGCTACTATAATTATAGTTTATCAAACACATAACTATTTTTTATAATAGTTGTTTCTTCCTTCAGAACAACTAAAAGTACTAAACTAAGCCGATGTCTTTATTTTACAAATCAAATGAAAATCGATCCCCTCTAATATGAACTCGTTGACTAAAAGCATACAATTATAAAGTATCAAAATAAT
>NW_010378566.1:0-306 GCF_000414095.1 Morus notabilis | reverse complement strand
AAAATAACTTAATATTAAAAAAAAATTTAACAATTCGGGCTTTTCGGGCGGGCTCAGACCGCCTAATACAAGCCTGCAGCCCGTTCAAGGTGAAATTCAGGCTCAGGCGGGCGGCCTGAATTTCTCGGGTAGGTCGGGTTCGGGCTCGGGTAAAAATTCAGGCTTTTCGGGTGGTCGCGGGCGGCCCGTCCAAAGTTCCAACACTATAGCAAACCAACGAAAAAGATAACTAAAAAAAAGTAACGTAAACAAAAAATAATAATAATAAATAAAATAAATAAATAATAATAATAATAAATGTATATT
>NW_010378565.1:0-306 GCF_000414095.1 Morus notabilis | reverse complement strand
TGACCTCCAAAGCAATGGCGGATGTGCAGCGTGGAGCCCTAAGCAACGAGGAGCAAGCCCAGGCCAAAATGGACCCATTTAAAATCAATGAGCCCAGCCCACTATTTGACTCAACTCAAGTGTATGAGCCCAATAAGTGATCCCCTTACACGCCCAACATTTGTACCAAATTTAATTCTCACCAGAGGCCTATGTTACCCAAAGGTAAATCCACTACTCTTGTAGATATGATGAAATTTGTTTCTGAATGGTTTGATTTTGAAGAAAGTAATGATGCTTCTTGTGTCACATTGGGAGTTGGAATTG
>NW_010378564.1:0-306 GCF_000414095.1 Morus notabilis | reverse complement strand
AATATAAACAAAAATGTACGGAGAAAACGTTAGGATTACAATAAACAACGGGAATGGACGAAAGCGTAATGAGAAACTGACAATGGTTGCAAAACGAAGGAGCAAAAGAAACGAGAACAAAGGCCTCAAAACGCCAACACGCCAAAACGGGTGAAAAGAAAATATGGACTGGATAACGACAATTATTTTAAACGACAGACACCAGAAACGACATAAATAGGAAAAACGACAAAAATGACTATGAGAGGTAAAAACGACAGATATCAGAAACGACAACAACTGTGAAACGACAACATTTTTTTTTTT
>NW_010378563.1:0-304 GCF_000414095.1 Morus notabilis | reverse complement strand
AACATCCTAAAACAATGAACACCTAGTGTTTTGAGATGAACGTAAAGACAGACATTTTAACAAACACCTAGTATGCATCGTTTGGGATCCAATTATTTTTACACAAGCAAAAGGGAGGAGAAACAGTCCCATTTGCTACCATACAAGAACAGATCCCACCCCCCATCAGCTAGCAATAATCACTACGTGTAGTTCAAACCCCAGACCTTAGTGCTTAAAATTTACTGAACGTAATCATCTTGATTCCTTCCTAAAGCCTTTCAATGTTACTCAACATACAAGAGAGAGAGACAAAAAAAAAAAA
>NW_010378562.1:0-306 GCF_000414095.1 Morus notabilis | reverse complement strand
TTTTTTTTTTTAGTTCCAGATTGCTTTTTATAAATGTAAACACTATTATAATCTGAGTTGGACTGTACCATTAAGACTAAACTCTGCCCAAGTTTTTCCTTTTTTTTTCCTTTCATTATTTTTTCTTTTTCTTTCCCTTTTTATAAATGTAAACGCTAATCTTCATGAGTTGTACCGAATCCAATCATCTTTCCACTTTCCACCAACCATATTTGGTGATCATCATCCACTCTCTCATCGTGGACAGTGGACAACTCTCTTTGATCAATCTAAATCCCTATACAAAGGATTGCCAAAAAAAAAAAA
>NW_010378561.1:0-306 GCF_000414095.1 Morus notabilis | reverse complement strand
CTTTCCTTTATTCTCTAAACAATTCATTTGCATAAGACTCCTGATCCCAACATTTTCTCATAACTTTTGAAAACAGGGACATAAGTGTCAAAAAGAAAAACTTCAGCGACCCCAAATGCAAAATACTTTTTTATGGGAAATTTTTTATTCCTGAAAAATCACTGTACAGAACAAAAATCCCAGATCCCCAACACGCGCGCTTCGGCGGCGGAAACGAACAAAATGGTACGATTACGACACTTTGCAGTTGCTGGCAGATCTTTCTCAACGTACGCGGTGTATTTAGCCAAAAAAAAAAAAAAAAAA
>NW_010378560.1:0-306 GCF_000414095.1 Morus notabilis | reverse complement strand
GGGTTGAATATATAAGTGGCATGTTTATCTGTGCATTATTAAAATGGGTGTGACTCAGACTGAATATAATTTGGAGCCGATAAGATTTTGAGTGGAGAAATAAAGTCAGAATAAATTGTTTACTTGTGACAGGAATGACATGAGAGGATTAATCTCCTTCCTTAATCTCAATTTTGAGAGGGATTCACCAATTACACTTATTTTAAAATAAAAAAGAGTAAATAAATATGAGATTGACTCACATTTCTCACTCTCAGTCTTCAATTATAATAAGTAAACATGTCATAGGTATAATTTATCACTAAA
>NW_010378559.1:0-305 GCF_000414095.1 Morus notabilis | reverse complement strand
AGTTCGCTGATTCAAATTTTTAATTTGAGTTGAGATGTGACTTTATGTGGGAGATTTTTACTGTAGTAAAAAGTTAGATGTGACTGTTCTTGAGATATTTTTACTTAGCAAAACTTGAATTCTAAACTTAAATCGGTGAAATGAACGAGACATTTGTTTGTTTTCCCACTTAAAGAAAGCAAGCACAGTGAAAAGTCAAAAAAATTCCTTTTCTACCATCCATCATGGAATTGGCATTAGTTGATATATTGGGCATGTTTGGAGTTAGTTTTGTTTTTATTTTTCACATTTTTTGAGAAAAAAAA
>NW_010378558.1:0-306 GCF_000414095.1 Morus notabilis | reverse complement strand
AAATCTTGGAGATACTTTATTCTATTCTCTGTTGAATGTAAACACTTGACGCTGAAACTATACTTCATCTGTTTGGTTGACAAGAAACGTAGGAAATATGAGATCAGAAAATTCGCCTCAGAGAACTGTCACCCACACTTTACTAAAGGTTTCAAATTTTCCTTGATTTTCTCGGTGACCAAACGGGAAGTTAGAGAAAAGTGAAAAACTGAGTGAGGAGATGAAGAGAAAAACTCTCTGACTGAGAGTATCTCTTATTCTGGCGGCAAGACTGGACAGCGCAGGGAACGCAGCTCAGCAGATACC
>NW_010378557.1:0-306 GCF_000414095.1 Morus notabilis | reverse complement strand
AGGAGATTCCTCTTTGAAATTTGTCTACCTCTCGACTCCCTAATTCTAACACTGAATGTACCACGTCATATTATTTATGTAATACACTCGTTTAATAAAATTATATTATTTAGATATTTTATCTATGTCAACTTTTTACGTTTATTTTTCTCTTTCTTAATAAGTATTTGCATTGAATACGTATTAAAAAAGAGAAAAATAAAAATAAAAAACTGACATAGATAAAATATTTAAATAGTACAATTTTATTGAACGGGTATATATGACGTGATACACTCAGTGTAGTGAATAATTCCTCAATTCCAA
>NW_010378556.1:0-306 GCF_000414095.1 Morus notabilis | reverse complement strand
ATTTTCAAACGGTAAAAATAAGCGTGTAAAATGTGGTATTCTAACGTAAAGAAAAGTTAAAAAAGTGGCAACTAATTAAGAACGTGGGCAAAGTTGGTGGCACAGTTTTCTAAGGGAAGGAAAACAAGGCAACTGCACACACCATTGGAAATCGACATCTCTATTCCCTGGTTCCAAAAATAAGTTTCTCATGTATGCTTCTCCCCCGTAGCCTTGTCTGCTGATATCCCCCTTGTGATCTAAACGCGTTCAAGAAAATTACAAGTCTTCAGCCCAGAAAATATCAACATATATATATATATATAT
>NW_010378555.1:0-305 GCF_000414095.1 Morus notabilis | reverse complement strand
ATTCCTAAAAATCATATATTAATTTTAGAATACAAAATATAAATAAAAATATCAATTTTTTACCCAGCCCGGCCCTTGAGGTGGCCCCAGGGTGCCCCACTAATTTTTCTGGACATACCTGTAAAAGATTGCCTCAAAACTTGTGTAGTGGGGCGTCTAGGGGCCGGGATGGGTCAAAAATTTATATTTTTGTTTATGTTTTGCATTCTATAATTAATATACGATTTTTAGGACTTAATGCAACAAGCGGCGCCATTTTTTTTATGAATATTATATTTTTTATGATTTTATTTATTTTTCATCTT
>NW_010378554.1:0-305 GCF_000414095.1 Morus notabilis | reverse complement strand
TAATGGCAAAAACTCCTACCAATTCCTTCTCTGAAGCTGCATCCGTGTAACTGTCTTCGGAAATTGAACTACTTGACACTTGATTAATTGCGTCATATTTTCTAGAGTAGTCATACGGCATTGAGCTACTTAAATATTCAAACGTCGATGATTTTCCTGCTGCTTTCCTGTCTTTGCCAGCTTCTCCAATCTTCTTGGAAGATGAAACCTTTACAAAGTTACAGGCAAGATTATGCAGATAATCTTACTAACACCAATTCATTGGCTATATGAATTCACGGTATAGGCCAAATACTAATTATGCT
>NW_010378553.1:0-305 GCF_000414095.1 Morus notabilis | reverse complement strand
AATGTTTTTGCCTTGCGAGGTCAACTATCTCCTAATAAACAAAATACCAGAAGATATCGACTAAGACTTGTCACAATTACTTTTATAATGTGTGTGCTATAGTTACTACCCAAGTTGATTGGGCACAAAAATTATTATAATGTGAGAAGTTAGAAAGAAATAAACTTTACCAATGTTAAATAATAACGTCTTTCTTAAAGTTGAAATAAGAATTTAAAAAGATAGGTGTTGTCTTTTACATGATTTAACCTCATAAGGGGCTGATGATTTTAACTCCATAAATATATATATATATATATATATAT
>NW_010378552.1:0-305 GCF_000414095.1 Morus notabilis | reverse complement strand
TGACTGTTTCTGAGAGCTTTTTACTGTAACAAAACTCAAATTTTAAATTCAAATCGATAAAATGAATGAGACATCAATCTATAATACAAGCTATTCCTATTTATTCCGTGATGACTTTTAAGCTTCCTAACTCAGTTTGTGACGATCTCGATGGCATGGTTAGATGGTTATGGTGAATGAGCATATGAGTAAACACACATAATTGGCTATGGGGCGTGCTACTTGTTTGTTTGTCCTTTCGCTAAGGCAATCTGTTTTGGTGGATGGTGGGCCATGGGTTGGGGTAATTAAGACTTCATTCAGTT
>NW_010378551.1:0-305 GCF_000414095.1 Morus notabilis | reverse complement strand
GTGGTTTTAAAGATATCTATTGATATTTTATAGAAATGTAGCTTTAATAGTTACTTTAATATTTATTTATCAATTGATATTGTTGTTCTAGTCATAAGATATTAGTCAAATAGTTGTAATAAATTAAATAGTTAATTAAAAATTATGATGACAATTAATAAAATTAGATTCTTATCATATTATATCATTAAATTTATATATTTGAAAATGACCATTGATATAAACGTAAATACGTAATCATTGAAAAGCTTCTCCGGTTAGGATTAGAAAAAATATATTATCAATAATTTTCTATTTTTAACTAT
>NW_010378550.1:0-305 GCF_000414095.1 Morus notabilis | reverse complement strand
GTCAATAAATTTTGACTTGGTCAACCCTAATCGGTCAAAAATCCTAATTTTCTCGGTTCAACCTTCCGAACCCCCTTTCCGTCTGTTTTTCGTTCTGATTGTTTCTAAAATCCAAGAATTGATGTTTTTCAATTCTTTGTCATTTTGTAACCTTAATATTTAGGGTTTTACCCACTTGTGGGTTTAACAAAACGTTACGTGCCTCTTTCTTGAATACAATCTGAAAATCGGTAACTGCATCGTAGTTCAAAAATTACATATTTTTAGTTTCTAACTTCCTATTCAGTACTATTATCAACAAGTAC
>NW_010378549.1:0-305 GCF_000414095.1 Morus notabilis | reverse complement strand
CATAGAAATGAAAGGGCTTTTATGGTTTGAATTTTTCATTTTTCAATTTGACCTTTTTTCTTTTTTCTTTTTGGTTTTTTCTCTCTTCTCTCTCCATTTGTATGCCGGTGGTAGTTTTAAGATTTACATTATAAATTCAAGATTTACTATCAAAATACAGATTGTCTCTTCATAAAATCTTAGATTTATAGTGCAAATTTAGGATTTATCATAAGAGTATAATTTTTGTTTCTTCGTACATTCGGGATTTACACTGTAAATTCAGAACTTTACTAACATTATATAAACATTTTTTAGTTCTGCTT
>NW_010378548.1:0-305 GCF_000414095.1 Morus notabilis | reverse complement strand
ACTGTGGTTCTACTTAATTATTTTTTATATAATTCTTATCATATCAAATATTATTTTTATACATATTTTTTAAAAATAAATTTAAAAATCTTTCAATGATTTTATAAATAAATTTTTCATTATTCCGTAAATAATAAACTGAATAAAACTAGTAAAACTGAAAAGATAAAGTCGTTTTGAGCAATAAGCATACTTTCATCATTAAAAGGACATGCCGTTTGACAGACAAGTAGAGTGTTGGCATGAAAATTGAAACGGTATGTCGAACAAAAACTCAATAAAAACGACACATCGTTTTTTTTCTC
>NW_010378547.1:0-305 GCF_000414095.1 Morus notabilis | reverse complement strand
GAGAGAGAGAGAGAGAGAGAATTACACTCCAATAATGCTTGTTGGTAATGTCATATCCTCCTCTGTATTTCTTGAAGTTATCTAGAGGGTCCACTCTCACTGTATCATCTTTTTGTTGGATAGGATCAGAGACATTGTTATTCTGATCAACCAAATTGCTTCCTAAAATTGTAAAACAAAACAGATATTATGAATTCTCAATGGTGTCTTAGTAGAGCATTCTGAGAACTTTCAGTTCTCATCCTGGTTAATGCAGTAGTAGATTATGTTCACACTATTTCATATTTATATATATATATATATAT
>NW_010378546.1:0-305 GCF_000414095.1 Morus notabilis | reverse complement strand
GGAATATATATATTCCGTGATTATAAAGAACAGATGGGAAACCTTTTATCAACATCCTTTAGCAGCAGTGGTCCCTCTAGTGAGGGAGTTTTATGCCAACTTCGAGGATAATGAGCCCAATTTTGTGTATGTTCGGGAAAAATAAGTTGCTATTCATGGGAACACTATCAACAGACTTTACAATCTGCGAACCATCGAGAACGATCTTGCTGACTTCACCGATAACCTCGATGCTGAACAACTCGATGATCTGCTGACAAGTCTTTGTGAAGATGGGCAACTTGGAACCGATCGGATCGGGGTGC
>NW_010378545.1:0-305 GCF_000414095.1 Morus notabilis | reverse complement strand
TCTCAGATTCACTGTTCCTTTGGACAGTGGAAAACCGGTTCAGCCCTTGGTCTGTTATATACCAAAAGAGAGGAGGAAAATCATTGTTCATTATACAGTGTTATAAATAGTGTAATTCTGGTTTTGTCCTCCTTCCACTATTCATCCTCTCTCAGATTCACTGTTCCTTTGGACTGTGAAAAACCGGCTCAGCCCTTCCTCTGTGAAATGTCCTCCTCCTTTCTCTTCTCTTTTTGCTTTGCTGGGCAGGGACTTTTTCGTTTTAACAAAAGGTCGCAAGCCAAGTCAAAATAATAATAATAATA
>NW_010378544.1:0-305 GCF_000414095.1 Morus notabilis | reverse complement strand
TTGAGGAAATAAAAAAGGCAGAGGCAGAATATCAGGAACTTGAGCACCTTCGAAAGGCGTTATTTTGCTCTTGCTTCATGACAGTTTCTATAAATTTCAAGTAATAGTTTCATGAAAAAGCCTTTTTCCTATATTTACACTACCATTTGAAATAGTATACTTTCCCTTTCAGCGAGGGAAAGAAAAAGAATGTTTTTCTCAGTATAAACTGTTTCTGCCGAGTTTCTGAATCTATTGATGACCTCAAAACAATGTATGAGGAATGAAAATTAAAGGAATGGAAGTTCTGTTCACTTCGCTGATTG
>NW_010378543.1:0-305 GCF_000414095.1 Morus notabilis | reverse complement strand
ACCCCAGGTCAGTACCGGGGCTGCCCCAGGACTGTTCCGAGGGCGTACCGGGGGTGCCCCGGGGCCGTACCGGGGCTGTACCGGGGCCGTACCGGGGGTGCCCCGGGGGCTGTACCGGGGATGGCCCAGGGTCGTACCGGGGCTTCCCCGGGACTGTCCCGGGGCTATACCGGGGCTGCCACGGGGTCGTAACGGGCTTGCCCCAGGGCCGTACCGGGGTTGACCCGGGGCCGTACCGGGGTTCCCCCAGCGCCGTCCCGGCGCTGCCCCGGGGTCGTACCGGGGCTACCCCGGGGGCGAAAGTT
>NW_010378542.1:0-305 GCF_000414095.1 Morus notabilis | reverse complement strand
GTTCGTTCATCATTTTTAAATTTGTCACCTGAAAGATATTATAATTTCTGTTGTTGTTGTTGTTTCCACTGGAAACCTAAACAATATTAATTATCAAACTTGAATTAGGTATCGGACGTAGGACAAAATTCTGTCTGTACTTACTGCCGTGCATGATATCTTTACGGAATTATTGGAATTTTCTTTTGTGTGAATTGAGGTCCTTTTCCACGATTATTTTAATAGTAGCGTTAAATATAAGTGGAAGTACAATAAATGTAGTAATAAGAAGTAAGTATTTTAAAGTCCCGTTATTTTTATCGATT
>NW_010378541.1:0-305 GCF_000414095.1 Morus notabilis | reverse complement strand
CGGGGCAGCCCCGGTACAGCCCCGAGACAGCCCGGTGACAGCTTTGTAAAGTTACCAAACACTTAAGATTCACCAGAAATTGGGTAATTAAGGGGGAGGGTTTATTCTTTTTCTTCTTTTTTTTTTCTTCACATAACTCCTGCCTTTTGATGCGAATGCCAACATTGGTGATGAAGACACCCGGTTACTCAACAAGGTTATGCCTCAGAGTTGCTACAGCATCACTCATGTCTTAAACTACCTTTTTACGCAAAATTACACATGGGGCACATGTTACTCCTGGTTACTCAGCAGCTCAAAACAGA
>NW_010378540.1:0-305 GCF_000414095.1 Morus notabilis | reverse complement strand
AGACCGTTCGGTCCTTTGTAATCTTTTAAACTTAGTGGATTGATCACTGCTGGGCGTGGCCCCGCAGAGTAGGTGTGCGCACCGAACTGTGATACTATTTTCGTGTGTCTTTACTGTTTCTGCATCATTATTATCTTTCTGCATAGTATCTGCAAATTCATTTACTGAATACACAATCCGAAATACTTAACCGTCATCAATGTCACAACCAGTGTTGTAACACCACTTGTGACACCGACTGAAAAATAGACCTATCAATTCCATTTCGGGAAATCTTATTCAGATAATTTTCAAGTAGGCAATAT
>NW_010378539.1:0-305 GCF_000414095.1 Morus notabilis | reverse complement strand
ACATATTCCGATGGTAAATATATAATTAATATTAACATTTGTATTAGAGATCATCTAATAAATAAATGATAAAAACATTCCCTGAACACTCTGCAGTGACCTAATAACTAGACAATTCATATGAAGCCAAGGAAACAAATGATTTGATAAGACGACGGTCAACTTGTCTTCTAATTTGAGAACTACACATAAATGATTATTCATTGAAGGTCGTTAGCTTTACTTTCATTTCTAAACCCCTTTTCCTCTTGAGGATTCCCACCATCTACTCTCTCCATTAGAAGCAAAATTAGAGAATATATATA
>NW_010378538.1:0-305 GCF_000414095.1 Morus notabilis | reverse complement strand
TTTTTTTTTTTTTAAATGGCCTCCAACTCAGCTACAAGCAATCCGTCAACAATTGTTGTTGTTTCTCAAAATCTAATAACGATCGATGCTGCAGCTCAGTTGCCTCTCAAGGTCACGCCTCTCAACTATTTTTCGTGGAAAGCTTAATTTAATGCCCTTTTCTTTGGTCTGGATCTTCTAGGATATCTCGATCGTACTTTCCCATGTCCCTTTCCAACGGTGGCTAATAATGGTCAAACTATACCCAACCCAGATGTTTGATCTGCCAGAAAATATACATGCACAGAGAAAGATCAAGACACAAA
>NW_010378537.1:0-305 GCF_000414095.1 Morus notabilis | reverse complement strand
AAAACCCCCCAAAACAAACCCAAAAAAACTGCCAAAAAAAAACACCCAAAAAAAACACCACAAAAAAAAACCCTGAAAAAAACCCCCCAAAAAACCCACAAAAAAAAAAAACACCCCCAAAGAAATCGGCCAAAAAAAAACCCCTAAAAAACCCCCACAAAAAACAGCCCAGAAAAATCCCCGAAAAAAGCCCAAAAAAAACCCCCAAAAAAATACCCCGAAAAACCCCCAAAAAAACCCCAAAAGAGCCCCCAAAACAAACCCAAAAAAAACCCCTCAGAAAAACCGCCCCAAAAAAAAAACTC
>NW_010378536.1:0-305 GCF_000414095.1 Morus notabilis | reverse complement strand
CATACTTCGATTTGTGTGCCTCTTGCAGAATCGTCTTCTTTACCTCACCTGTCTTGGGAACAGCAAGGCGGTTGCGGAAATGCAAGGCTCCATCCTCTCAGATTCTCCAATCCTTGAATTGTTCTCCATTCTGGATTCGAATCCAAATTCCTTGGATGTGTGGATCCTGTAATTGATTCTGCTTAACCCGCTGCATAATATCTGGTGTAGAGACCAGATTATACACCATAGTCTGGTTATAATCTTCATAGAACTAAAGATCATACTCACTCACCACTTCAGTCATTTTCCAATCTTCCAAAGCT
>NW_010378535.1:0-305 GCF_000414095.1 Morus notabilis | reverse complement strand
TGGCTACATTTGGTTAGGATCTTATGGGGCTGAGAAGCTAGTTAGTCATATTTGGACGTGGTAGAGCATATACTTTTTGTGTCACCTTGATGTATATTGGCAAGTTGGGGCGGCAACTGCAGGCTTTTGAACTCGAAGAAGGGGCTGAGGCTGACAAATTGATGATACACATTGGCATTGTAATCTACTTAATTGTGTCAAGTCAAGCCATTGAGCAAGGTTTTTCTTTCATTCTTTTTTTTTTTTTTTTTTTTTAAATAATAAGATCTATTGAGTGGTTAGATGTACAGATCATTCAGGAGAGT
>NW_010378534.1:0-305 GCF_000414095.1 Morus notabilis | reverse complement strand
TAACAAAACTTGAATCGGTGAAATAAACGGGACCAAAGTCAAAGACCAAAGCGCAAATGGACCATAACACGCTACAATATGAGTCTGTGGCAAAGAGCAAAGTCCCAATGAAGAACAAAATTGTAATAATGAAGGACAAAATTGTCAATGAAACCATTGTTACATAGGGGTGGTAATTCGTGTCACGTGTTGTGTTCGTGTTGTGTTTTGATCGTTTTTTTAAAATTTACAGTCAACCCGAACACGAAATTTTTTTAAAACCGCAACACGAACACGACACGACCACTTTACGAGTTGACACGACA
>NW_010378533.1:0-305 GCF_000414095.1 Morus notabilis | reverse complement strand
ATGAGGAAGTGGTGTGGTCCGTGGGTCAGGTTGACCTCGGGCAATCCATACGCCTGGTGCGCTTCTACTTCGAAGACGAAGATTACTGGATGCAGGTCATGATGAACGGCCCGGCAGCTGAAGACGTTCAGGACGTCATTCTGTTCGGCTACAGCAGTGTCGTGACGATCAACAGTGAAGCTGAGCTGAAGCGTCTGGTGGGGCCTGAATCGAAAATCGGTCTGCCTGTGTACGAGCACGACGGCTGGGAGTACGAGCGTCAGTGGGGCACGGAAGAAGGGCAGACCGAACTGACCCCGATGACC
>NW_010378532.1:0-305 GCF_000414095.1 Morus notabilis | reverse complement strand
CGATAACTTGAGTTCTTTGACCACAAACGTTCCTTGCTCTAACCTAGTTAGAACAGTTGAATCTTCCTCGTTAATTACTTGAATCTAAGAAGACATGTGTGCAGACATACCTGAAACAACGTGGATTTTGGGAGAAAAATTTTCCTTTCCTCACTCTATAATATTTGGCCACCTATGCTAGGGATAGCAACAAAATGTGTTCTCTAATTTTCTACAACCTTCTACTTATAGAGTAGTAGTCAAACTCCTAAAAAAGATCTAATTTTTATCTCTAAGATAAAGCTTGATAATTATCTCTCATGTCT
>NW_010378531.1:0-305 GCF_000414095.1 Morus notabilis | reverse complement strand
GAGAGAGAGAGGGAGGAGAGAGAATGAGATAGAAATAAATACCGTGTATATTTTACTGATATAAGTTTTTAATTTTAATTTTATTATAGTTAAAAATTCTCATAAAAATTCACATTTTGTGGACGTTTGGTTCATATATTTAGAATTATAATTCTGAATTATTTTCATTTTACGTGTATTTTTTATGAGAGAAAAATACTATAAAAAATTATGAATCATGATTTAAAATCATAAACAAATATAAAAAATATACATTTCTTTAATTTTTTATTATAATAAAAAATTTTCACATAAAATTACATCTT
>NW_010378530.1:0-305 GCF_000414095.1 Morus notabilis | reverse complement strand
CACTGACAAGTAAAAGAGAGCCAAAACGACTTACCATTTCTTGAAAAGTGGTCTGAAAACCTTAAGATTGAGAGGGAGAACCACGGACGGAAATACACACAGAAAGTTGAAGTCGGAGACGGTAACCTTTGGGAGAAATCCGGCATAGTAACGGCGTTCTGAAAGACGGACGACCGTGGAGCTGTCTCAGGGGGTATATATATACCCCATGGGGAAGCCCAGGAGCCTCAGAGAAGTCTGAACAACGCCAGATCTCGATCGTCAAATTCAAACCGACCTCATCCAATGGTGAATCCGAAGAGACG
>NW_010378529.1:0-305 GCF_000414095.1 Morus notabilis | reverse complement strand
TGAAAAAGATTCATGTATGGAACTAAACACAGTAATGTATTATTCTTAAGAATCATATTATCCTCCATCACTTTCCCGAGAATATGATTCTTACTGATTTTCGCATACCAAACGCCCCCTTAATTTACCCAAGTCTCTACTAAGAGATCATAAGGTTGGAAAATGTGGTTTATAGGGTCCTTCTCAGACTCAAAGTACCACTCCTTTTGGGGTAGGCTTGGCGGTTAAGCTTAAACCACGTTTGATCACCTTCTTTCACTTTTCGTTGTACTGCTTTGTGTTAGAAGTGCTTTCAGAATATATAT
>NW_010378528.1:0-305 GCF_000414095.1 Morus notabilis | reverse complement strand
CTATTAAACGTGATACAATTTATTATTATTCTTTGTATCAAATTTTATTGGCGGCTTCTATTCACACGCTCTATTTAATCAATTATATACATCTTTTTAAAATAAATTATATGGTTAGAGAAAAAACCTTTGTACGAAACGACCAAAAACAATAACTATAATAAACGTAATTATGTAATTAAATTTATTGGCTTTGATCTACGCTTCACAAGGGCTCCACCGCTGCTTCTTGGCACATGAGCTGCATCTTATGTATAATTAATCCTCTCTATCATCTTTTTAGAACTTGTTTAGTTCACTGATTC
>NW_010378527.1:0-305 GCF_000414095.1 Morus notabilis | reverse complement strand
AACCCCCCCCCCTTTTTTTTTTTTTTTTTTTTTTTTGGGAGTGGCAGGATGGAAGCAGCAAATATTAATGGGCAAAAATGACCAAAAAATAATGGGAGAAAAAACCACAATTGGAGAAAATAAGATATCTAATGAAAAGCTCGAATAACTAAAGAAATTCCAATAAAACGAAAACAATAAGAGTTAGAGACAATACAAGTCACGAGACATGCTAGGAGGCCTAAACAAAAAACAGAATAGAAATTAGTATAAACGGTAGTAGAAAAGAAGATAACATGCTTACGACAAATGCATTCTCATCAAAT
>NW_010378526.1:0-305 GCF_000414095.1 Morus notabilis | reverse complement strand
TTTTTTTTTTTAGTTTTTGACTCAAAAATGAGTCTCCCGAATAAGGTCTAAATCTCTAGGGAATTATTTAAAATTTAGCTAACTTTTACTTAATAAACTATTTTAACTAGTAACTTTTAGGTGAATCACTCTAATCATACTCGTTATTTTAGCTAAGCATAAAATATTTTAAATAATTATTGAATTTGGAATACAAATAACTTTATTGAATTTAAAAAAGAAACCTTAGATTTATTACTGTTTTTTAAAAAATAAAATAATTGAAAAACTAAAATGACTCATCTCTTCTTGCTAGCTATATTTAA
>NW_010378525.1:0-305 GCF_000414095.1 Morus notabilis | reverse complement strand
CAACCGAACACATTAGACTTCTGCTCTTGAAATTAAAGTTTAAAAACAAAACAGATAATTTTAAAAGGACCCAACCGATTTTCCAATAATTCAAGACCAGGAAATAGCTGTCCTGCTTAATGGCCTTAAATGCATAATTGCAACTTAACCTTCAACTTCAATATTCATGTATTAGAATTAAGTCCTCCAGATATGAAATCATATCAGAAGAAAGTTTAATCTGAAAACCCACATCCGAAGTAAAACATGCCCAGATCATAGAAATATTATCCTAAGCCAAATATATATATATATATATATATATA
>NW_010378524.1:0-305 GCF_000414095.1 Morus notabilis | reverse complement strand
CTGATGATCATTACAATTCGGGAAGCCTACATAACTTGTTCTTTTTTTGTTTTGGAATTTTCAGTCCGATTAGTAATAAAAAAAATAAAAAAAATTAAACTCCTTAAGACAATAAAACTCCTTAAGGCTTTTTTTGAGTGGGTGGGTATAGCTCATTCAGATTTGATTACTTTTGTCCACGATTACTTTTTACAAAATAAAACTCCTTAAGATAATAACTTGTTTTTTGTCCTTAAGCAGGAACCACAAACTCTTGATTACTCTTGATTCTGGATCTCTAGGGGCCACAAACTCCAACAATTTAG
>NW_010378523.1:0-305 GCF_000414095.1 Morus notabilis | reverse complement strand
TTCTAATTGTAGTACATTTTTATAACGCATTAAAATTCGTAATAAATTGATACATAAATAATGTTGTAATAAAAAATTAAGGAAATTATATATCCATAATTGCAATTGATCTTGAATAAAGTAATACAAAAGCAATCACAATGATGATATATTTACAATAATAAAAATATATAGTTTATAATGTTAAATATTATTATGTACAAAACGAAATAAATAACATAAGAATAATATATGAATTAAATTCATAAGCAAACAATATAAAATAAATGGATTGATCTTGTATTTGTCCATTCTTTGCTGCTTCC
>NW_010378522.1:0-304 GCF_000414095.1 Morus notabilis | reverse complement strand
CACATCGTTTTCTGTTTAAATTATTGCTGCCATCTAGCTACGACATAACAATATTGCGTATTGTCGTTAATTGTCTAAAAATAATTGTCATTTTCTTAAAACGGCTTGTCGTTTACTTCTTCAAAAATTGCATGCTTTGTTGATTAATGAAATGCTTTACTTTCAAAAAAGAAACACATTAGTCTTCAGCTTGAAAATTTATTGGTTATGTAAAGTATGTATAAAAAACAAAGTGGGTTTTCGTTTCAAAGTTTACAACAGCAGTTCTCAAAAAAAAAAAAAAAAAAAAAAAAAAAAAAAACTA
>NW_010378521.1:0-305 GCF_000414095.1 Morus notabilis | reverse complement strand
GAAACTCATCGCTGACAATAGTGAAGCCAAAGCGCTGATAAAACGCGGCGGCCTGTACCTGGGCGCTGAGTTTCTGTTGCTTGAGGTCGCGTTGCTCTGCTTCGTTGATGACTGCGCTGAGCAGTGCTTCGCCGACTTTCATGCCACGCCAGTCTTTGAGTACTGAAAGTCGGCCGATTTCACCGTCGGCCAGCAAGCGCGCAGTACCAATTGCATAATCGCCTTCGAGCGCCAGAAAATGAATGGCGGCGGCATCTTCAGCGTCCCATTCCAGCTCGGGCGGAACAGACTGGTCCGCCACGAAT
>NW_010378520.1:0-305 GCF_000414095.1 Morus notabilis | reverse complement strand
AACTATAGTATAAATCCTCATACCAAACACATCAGGCATTAAATGAGGGGAAAAACATTATCGTAGCGGAACTAGTGCCCATGCACTAGAAGCATTAACTAACATGAAACTTCTGACGCCATCAAATACGTTACCGCACTAGGAATAAGACCTCAAGAGAATTGAAAATACGGAGAAGTGATGCGCGTGACCCCATTTGAATGGAGAATTTTATTATTAGTGCTCGTTTAGTTCGTTAATTTGAGTTTTTAATTTAAATTGAGATGTGACTTTATGTGAGAGCTTTTTACTATAGCAAAAAAGTT
>NW_010378519.1:0-304 GCF_000414095.1 Morus notabilis | reverse complement strand
ACATCCGCAAAAGAGAAAGTTTGAGAAGTTGGAATTATCCAAAGGCGAACATCGGCATGCCTGAGGTTTGGCCAAAAGGCTATCCATCTGAAAGTCACCTGTCTCGTTGTTGCCTCTTGAAAACAGAATCATATTAAACAATCGTTCCATGCTCACATGTCTTCTGCCGGTGGTGATATCGGTCAAGTCAAGCAATGTCAACGAGGATAAACCGAAGTTCCAATGAGGGACTTTTAATATGCTGTTGTAACTTAGATCTACTTCAATCTTGCAGTGAAAACCAACTGACAACGCTGGCAAACTC
>NW_010378518.1:0-305 GCF_000414095.1 Morus notabilis | reverse complement strand
AAAAAAAAAAAGGAAAGAAAATCTAAGGTACCAGGGAGCGTAGAACTCGACGAGAGCGCCGCGATCTTGGCCGACCTCCTTGTCGAAGTTGCTCTCAGTGAGGACGACGACGTCGTCAGCGAAAACCGACGAGACAAAGAGCAAAGCTAGGGTTCTGATAACATAGAAGGACTTTGAGCTCAACATTATTCCTTTTTTTTATTCTCACTTCAGATTTTTCTTTCTGTTCTTTTTCCGGAAATGCTCTTGGTCAGTCTGGTCTCCCCTTATTTAGAGTCTGTTTCCCTTGGATTTTTCTTTAGCTT
>NW_010378517.1:0-305 GCF_000414095.1 Morus notabilis | reverse complement strand
ATCAGCCACATAAAGCCTCATGCAATTCAATCATTTCCTCTTCATCCGTCCCTTGGCATCAACGCCTTGGCCATCCTTCAAATAAAGTATCTGTGTTATTTCCCTTTTTGGACAAGAATAAATTTTGCATTACCCATAATTGTTTGGTTTGTCCCTTAGCAAAACAAACCAGATTGCCTTTTTCATTGAGTAAAATTTCTAGTCAATCATATTTTGAGAAATTACATGTTGATATTTGGGGTGGTTATCACGTTGTTTCTATTTCTGGGGCTCGGTATTTTCTCACCATAGTTGATGATTTTACT
>NW_010378516.1:0-305 GCF_000414095.1 Morus notabilis | reverse complement strand
CTATTAAAATAATATTTCAGTATTTTTTTATTTGTGATTGGTTAAAATATTTTTTTAAATGTGTTTCTACTTAATTTTATTTTCATCCATTTTTATATTTATACATATATTTTTTTTAAAATAAATTCAAAATTTTTTAAATAATTATATAAATACATTTTTTTATTTAATAAATAATAAAACCAAAAGGCCCAGCAACGGAATTTGTGGAGCCCTTGCAATCAATGGCAAATGTGGGGTCCTCAGGCCTCTTTTTCGTACACGTCCTAGTCAGATGGTCTCACCAGCTGCACAAGTCTTGTGCC
>NW_010378515.1:0-303 GCF_000414095.1 Morus notabilis | reverse complement strand
GAGGCTTGTTTTGGTGAGGTTATAGATGTAGTCTTCAAGGAACTTATCTGGTGATTCCGTATAATTTGAGTCAATATCGGCAACTATAACGTGCTTGTCCAAATCCACTTTTGTTCTAACCCATTTCATGATTTTTACTCCATCTTTGTCGTCCAGAACCTGTAATATTTAATTAACACATATTCAAATTTAAACCAATAAGTGTTACTTAAGAGTACTTTGCATGCATGCATCTTACTAGGTTATTTGTTGGGTTTAATTTTGTTTAAAATCACTTTAATTTTAAAAGCTTTAATTTGTAGA
>NW_010378514.1:0-305 GCF_000414095.1 Morus notabilis | reverse complement strand
TTTGGGGAAGAAATCTGATAATTTGCTCTGATTTTTGGGGAAGAAATTCTGATTCAGCACAAAAGGGACAAGTGTCGAAGCTTGGTTGGAGGAAAGGAACAGATCTACCACGTGTCACGCGCGGAGTGGGCAGAAGGAGCTGGCGCTGGGCAGTGAGGGAGATAGTTGTAGCGCGCAGAGGAGAAACGCAGGCTGGCTTGAGCAGTACGGGACCCACGCGAGAACGGGATGGACGCACTAATGATTGCGCGTGAATGGGATACGCTCTAATGGCCAGGCGGTGCGGGTGACGCGTGAGAGGAAAA
>NW_010378513.1:0-304 GCF_000414095.1 Morus notabilis | reverse complement strand
AAAAAAAAAACCTGAAAAAATGAAGGAAAAATAATGTACACGACAAGGTGGTAGAATGAACAAGTTGATGGTGATTTAAATACACCGTGTTTAGTTAATACTGACTTTACATGAACATAGTTCTCAGTTAAGCCATAATCGTCATTTTTTTTAAAGGAAATAATCTTGATATTAAAAAACCAAATTGACAAGCACTGAGGGTGCTACAAATCAAGGGATCATATGTACCCTAACTAGGTCTCGAGTACACTAGGAATAAAAAGAAGCTAATACATAAATAACTTTTTTACCACTTCTATTAACA
>NW_010378512.1:0-305 GCF_000414095.1 Morus notabilis | reverse complement strand
ATCATCATCATTATAATGATCAATTTGACTTGTTATGGGACAATCGGATTGATGGATTCACTTGGACAACAGAATCAGTTATACGTCAACAACCACTGGACGGATCGTTACAATAATAACATGATGATCATGTGCATGACACCGCATGATAAGTACTACTGTGATATAGATCATTATCATCACAATCATCAGTTTGGTAGTATCTTGATGGATCATCATATGGGTACCTCCTTCCAAACGTTGTCCGATTATCATTATAACTATAACAATAATCATATGGATATATATATATATATGGATATATA
>NW_010378511.1:0-305 GCF_000414095.1 Morus notabilis | reverse complement strand
CGGAAGAGAATAAGTTCATACCTTAACGGAGATGGTGGGGCTGAGAGAGTGATCATCGGCAACGACAACGTAGTCGCCCAAAACGACAACGTTGTTCTGGATTTCCTCGGAGACGCACTTGGTACCGGAAGGAGGTACGGTTAGCCAAATGGCTTCGCCTGCTGCAGCCATTGAGAGGATCACCAGAATGATGGCAACCGCGCTCTTCATCATCATCTTCATTACTCTCTCTCTGTCTTAAAGTCAGACGCTTTCTCTCTCTATAAATGATGTTTGTTTTGTGCCGAAATTTTAATGAGATTATT
>NW_010378510.1:0-305 GCF_000414095.1 Morus notabilis | reverse complement strand
AAAAATCGCGCCAAGGCCTACGAGGAGACAATGTCGACGTACTTGGTTATTCATCGGGTTCAAGCCAACCAGCCGAGTGCGTGCTCGAGTATTCTAAATTAGGACCAAGAGCAAAATCCATACCAGATGATCGAGCATATAATCTGCTCCGTGTGTACTCAAAATCATCTCTTGGAGAATGCTGCATTGTTGATGCTTCTATTGGATAAGAAGGCTCGGCTACTGATGGAGTCGGATTTCTGCAAGAATGCGAGTTCAATGTGAGTGATCCCATCTGGCTGTGTCCAGATTTCTGGCCTGCTACA
>NW_010378509.1:0-305 GCF_000414095.1 Morus notabilis | reverse complement strand
AGCACACACACACAACTCTGGAGTTATGACTGAAATAATCTTGATAGTAACTTTTGACTTTTTACTAACAGTCTGTTTGAAATACTCAGGTGACTAAGCTAGTTGAGACTCAAATTTTCTTTGTGACATTATTTCTCTTGCGCTTGGATTGCTAGAGACTAGCAATAAGTTGGTTGGATGTTGTGATTAGTGCATGAAAATGCACTCTAAATATTACTTTTTATTTATATGATATTAAAATATTTAAGCTTTAATCAAACAATTTCATTATTTTTATTCATAATATTTTTAATTGGAATTTGTCT
>NW_010378508.1:0-305 GCF_000414095.1 Morus notabilis | reverse complement strand
TGTCTCAAAATGTTCTTGAATTTTTCAAAACGATTCGAAACATCTCCTAATATATAGAAAATATGTCAAACTACTCCCCCTATTTAAATCCGTCTACAAATTTAACAGAAGTGCATACATGGCACGTCATTAAAAAGCAACTAAACATTAAATTCTAATTAAACACATTAAAAAGAGTAAATATTAAAAAAATAAGAAAATATAATAAGAAAAAACCTTTAACATTTTTTCATTGATCTTTCTCCACCTCCTTCTCTCTACACAACTGACCAAAATTGTTGCATCATACCAAGATCATGACAACA
>NW_010378507.1:0-304 GCF_000414095.1 Morus notabilis | reverse complement strand
TAAGAGAAAAGAATAAATAACAAGTAAAAAGTACAAAATTAAAGGGTATAAACGGAAAAGAAAAGGGTATAAACGGAAAAGAAATTCATTTATAGCACATTATTATTATATGGTAGAAATATAAAATTAAATGGCCATACAACCAAGTAAAACACAAAATGCAATCTTTACATAATTCACTAACATTACATCAAAGTTCAAATTTTGCAACGTTGACAACCCAAATAAATACAGTGTTGAGTAAAATAAATGCGTTGGGTAAAACAGAAAAACATTTGGTCTAAACTTGGATAATAAAAAAAAA
>NW_010378506.1:0-305 GCF_000414095.1 Morus notabilis | reverse complement strand
TAGGTAAGCAGGCGAGCAGTGTTCTTAGCATCGTCAAGGCCGCAGTGAGCACGGCCTTCCCAAGTGAGGCCAGCCAGCTGAACAGCTTCTTTCAGGTTGCACTTCACCCCTCCAAATACCTCATGGAATGGGATCTTCAGATTGATCCATCTACAGATGGAAGAAAGCCGAACATATTAGTTCCATTCGACGGGTTGAAGCATAGAGATACAAAACACAAATAATAAATACTAAAGAAAAATTTTCAAACTCATAAACAGCAGAGACGCATTAGTCCTACTTTTAGAATTGTAAACTTCGGTACT
>NW_010378505.1:0-304 GCF_000414095.1 Morus notabilis | reverse complement strand
AGCCCTTAGTTTCATATTTTACTATAGTGTTGTCTTACATAAATTTACTTTTCATCTTAAATTCTCAACCCAAACTCGTAAAAAGAACCTAACGACATCAAAACAAAAGTATTAAACAAGATGGACAAAAAAAATAAGAAAAAGAAAAAAGAAAAAGTTCTCAAAAATTATCAAATTATTCGGTCAAAAAGAAGAAAAAAATTAGCAAAATTTTTTTTGAAGAGAAAATATCATTACTAAAATACAAATTGCATAATAGTCATAATGACCATAAATTATAAGGGAATTCGACCTTGAATACTGA
>NW_010378504.1:0-304 GCF_000414095.1 Morus notabilis | reverse complement strand
ATCTAATAAACCTATCTACCTTTCTGGGCATCACTTGCCCTTGGGGTAGTGCCGCCCCTTGGAGTTCTCATGCGTGAGTCATACCTAATGGAGCGGCACGCTCAACGTGCAGTTGATAAGCGCCGTACTGAAGATGATGCGAACCGAAAACTTGGCAATTGGGAAATTAATCATTTCTTAGCCGAGGGTAAGCTGTTGGAAGACTGCCTTAAAAAGCTTAAGTATATTGAGCGGTTAAGATTTATCACTGCTAACTCAGAGTTGATTGTTAGCTCTGACAAGGCTGAAGGTATAAATGTGGTCT
>NW_010378503.1:0-304 GCF_000414095.1 Morus notabilis | reverse complement strand
GACAAAAGCCGCCTAGAGAGGGGAGATCATTTTAGGCAGCAACCGTTTCAGCCTACTAACTAATTAGTAATTTTGATATAATTTTATATACAAAATTATATAGATTTATAAAGCGGAAATCAATTGTAGTCGTACGATGCTCCACCTTTAGGACAAGGCAAAGAGTTTAGCTGCCATCACCCTAAATTTAAAGAACTCCATCACAAACTCCACCACGTCCTCTTTCACTATCTCCAGTAGTGTTTGAATACTTTATCTATCGGATGAGTCGTTCGCTTCGTATGTTTGCCTATCATTTTTTTTT
>NW_010378502.1:0-303 GCF_000414095.1 Morus notabilis | reverse complement strand
AAAAAAAAAACACTAATTAAATTAACACATTTGGAGTAAACACAATACAAATGATCAGGCTAGGAAGACAAATCACTGGTCTATATATCACAGATCATCAACTCATTAAATGCAGGAAAAAAATCCATATTTATCTGCTGACTGCATGAAATTCAAGAGAAATTAATAATCGAACAATCTACATAAGAAGCACTTTCTGGAAAAATCAATAAGTAGGAAAAGAGAATAAAGCGTTTGCAAATTTTTTTGGGAAAACCCTAGCTATTACCCAATGAGAAAAATTGCAAAAAGAACTTTAAAAAA
>NW_010378501.1:0-304 GCF_000414095.1 Morus notabilis | reverse complement strand
AAATAAGTAATTAACTTAAGTAATCTTTGTAGTTACCAATGTTGTTATGTATATGTCATAATGAATTGTGATAATTCCTATAATTTCTAGATTGATACGTGGTAGTCACATAAAATATAACCAAAACTAATATCATTTTCACAATATTTTTAAGTATAAAACAAAAAATAATATTTACCTAAACCACCAAGCACAAGGTTTTTTTTAATTTTTTTTAATTTTGTTTAAGAATAAACACTAGAATTTCGTAGGTTGTAGAAAATGTTAGTTTTTTTTTCCCCCTTTTTTCATTTTTTTTTTTTTT
>NW_010378500.1:0-304 GCF_000414095.1 Morus notabilis | reverse complement strand
AAAAAAAAAGGAAAACACAAAAAAAAGGAAAACAAAAAAAAAAGTAAATACTTGAAAGAAAAGCAACTTACAGGTAAGCAACATGCAATCCTTTCCCTATCACGAAGGTATTTAGTTGCACGTTTGGTCAAGTATGTAAAAGTCTGATCCGCCTTATTTTGACGCTCATAAAACCATCATTGCAAGAGGGCTCTGAAATGCTCAATTAAAACTTCAATAGGATACTCCCTAGCATTCACTAAGACATTATTCAATGACTCGGAGATATTAGTCGTCATGACATCATATCTCTTCCTCTCAAAGT
>NW_010378499.1:0-304 GCF_000414095.1 Morus notabilis | reverse complement strand
TAGACGGTCTTTTGCCACTATGTTACCACTACTGATGTTTTATCTTCAACCTTTTGTTCTTTCGTGTTTTTTCGTCTTTTAACTGTCGCAACTAGCATTTGCTAAATCTCTCTTGTGGAATTCGACTCTGAACATATTAACCCTGAAAATCTTCAAATTTTCAAAGATGACCTAAATATGGAAACTGAACTTAATCAGATCCTTTAAGATGTGTAGGACGTTCTCTAGAGCGTTGTAATTTCCTGTACTTAAATCGTACCATTCGTGGTTTTTGCAGGCAGTGCTTATATATATATATATATAT
>NW_010378498.1:0-304 GCF_000414095.1 Morus notabilis | reverse complement strand
CTCCAATTCGTTACCATTTTAAAATCCTCCTGATCTTCGGCAGATTGAATTGGATGAAAACAATTGAACAAAATTCGAGGATTCTGTGAACGCCGATACTGCATACCATACTTCGATTCAAAAATTTATCGTTTAAATCCAAGAAAGGTGCCTGTAAGTACGTGTTTTTGGTTGGAAATAGTTGTAAACTACACTTGTACGGTGTTGAAGAAACCACTTGTACGGTATACTACAAAGCGTATATTTATCTCTCCCCATTTGTCTGCCCTTTACGACTGACTTTTTGTTCCCCTTCTTTTTTTTT
>NW_010378497.1:0-304 GCF_000414095.1 Morus notabilis | reverse complement strand
AAAAATTATTTTTACTGTTTTTCATTTTTATTTTATAAGATTTATTAAATAAATACAATTTACAGATCGTCTTTATTTTTATATCTTAAAAAATGTGTAAAAATATTTAAAAAATAATTAAAAATTAACTCCAAACGCACTTAATATTTTTCTTATTAACTGGGACTCCTACAATAAAATAACTGGTCACTAACTCAAATATGCAACGAAATTATTATTATCTGTCACTCGCAATATTATATATATTACTGTAAGTCCGTAACTTCATAACAAGGCCAGTCTAAAAGCATTTACCATTTGTGAA
>NW_010378496.1:0-304 GCF_000414095.1 Morus notabilis | reverse complement strand
CTAACAAACTTGTTAAAGAACGACAGCTTTCTTTGGTCGACAAAGGCTGCAAATGCCTTCCACAAACTCAAGGCGGCCATGACAACAGTTCTCGTGCTGGCCTTGCCGGACTTCTCACGTAAATTTGTGGTTGAGACGGATGTGTTGGGTGTAGGGGTTCGAGCGGTTCTGATGTAGGATCAGCGACCGATCGCTTTCTTTAGCCAAGCTCTTTCCAGTACAAGCTCGCCTTAAGTCGGTCTATGAGCGAGAGCTTGTGGCCATTGTGTTGGCGGTCCAAAAGTAGCGGCCATACCTTATCAGG
>NW_010378495.1:0-304 GCF_000414095.1 Morus notabilis | reverse complement strand
TTTCAGTTCTTGAATATTTATCAGAAACTATAAATTATGCATATTTTTTATTTTAATATGATTTTAATCAAATATAAAGATAGAAATTGATATTATTGATAAGCACGCTCAAAGATTCTTTTTTTCACAAAGAGAACTAATCGTGCGTTTAGAATGGAGATTCGTACCATGGTTTGAATCATAGTTTGTAATTCACTACAATATTTTTTTTTATAAAAAAATACACATAAAAAAAATAATTTTAAATTTATAAACTAAACGTCAACTAAAAATCTAAAATTAAATATATAAATCAGGAAATTCA
>NW_010378494.1:0-304 GCF_000414095.1 Morus notabilis | reverse complement strand
ACTAAAAGTTCACTATCCTCAACCGACAGGACAACATGTGATGACCCGTATATCAGAGATTAGCATTTAGATTCACATCACTGTTGAGGATCAAATTGTAGACTTTCCTCCCATAACCTTTCTCCAATTTTTTCATATCCCGACGGAGCTTCGTCACCAGCATTTCATAGTATGGGCTCTTTGCGCTCTGAAAATTAAAGATGGAAAACAATCAAGAGTCAGAAATCGATAGAGTAACTATTGAGTAATCTAACTAAATCTTATATATAAATGAGGTTTGAACAAAATAATAATAATAATAATA
>NW_010378493.1:0-303 GCF_000414095.1 Morus notabilis | reverse complement strand
GTTTGTTAGACTTTGTGGGATTGAGGATAAGGTGTATAAATAAGTCAGAGGTAGAGTAAGGGGACATAGCAGATTTTACTAGACTTTCTAAGGAAGTTGTTAAGAGAGCACGGGATCTCTCGAAAATCCCCATACCTTTCTTGTAACGGAATCGTCCGCCATTGTTGTTTTCTCAATTCTAGCAATACAAATTCCTTTTCATTAGCTTATACGAGTGCCAAATTGTCTAGAGTTTATCATTTGGTATCAGAGCGTAACTTCTGGGAATGACGAGGCGCACCGACGATCGAGAGAAGGAGAAGA
>NW_010378492.1:0-304 GCF_000414095.1 Morus notabilis | reverse complement strand
AAAAAAAAACTAAAATTCTAGGGTATATTTATATAATTAACCAATCATAAAAATGTATGCAAGATTTCGTCCAATAGATTTTGTATTCAAATAGGATGAAGATGACCCCTTATTATTAAAGAGTCAACTTTCGATGAAAATGTAACATGGAGATGGCTCGTGCGAGTTTTAAAAAAGATATAATAAAAAGGTTAACAAACAAGAAAAAAAAGTTTATTTTGAAAGGAAAAGAAAAATAAATGTAGACTTGGTGACAATCTATGTGTTTTATTAGACATATCTTTTTATTTTTAGTTTTTTTTTT
>NW_010378491.1:0-304 GCF_000414095.1 Morus notabilis | reverse complement strand
ATCAAGATCCATATATATATATGGCATATATAAATGACTATATGTGAGAGTATGACAATATCGTTCCTTTTTCATATTAGAAAGAACACTTGTATAGATCAAGGCCTCATGAGAGGTTTTAAAATTAGAGATAGAAAATAATTGAAAAGGGTAAGTTACAAGATGGAGTTGTTTCTAGAGCTGATAATTGGCCTTTGTGCAAGAGTTGAGGTACTGAACATTTTGCCAAATAATAAAAAAAGTATTGAATATTTTATTTATTTTTTTAACTGGGACATTCATCTAAAAAATTAATGCCAATATG
>NW_010378490.1:0-304 GCF_000414095.1 Morus notabilis | reverse complement strand
TTTTTTGTTTTTCCTCAGCAAGTTTTCTCCTTCCATCACTTGCAGACCCAAAAATCGTCTTCTTCTTCCATGGGTTCACTTGCAGACCTAAAAAAAACCCAGATCCTAATCACACCACCGCCTACCCCACCAGCTACCCTACCGCCGAACCGCAACCCCGCCGATCACAGATGTTGCTCCTCTCCCCTCGCGAACCCGGCCAAATCACCTCCCCACCGATTGATTTCCTACTTTCTCTTCCCATATGTTGAAAACTAATTTGAGGTTTTTCTTATTACGTTAATTTTCACGAATTCTTTTCTTT
>NW_010378489.1:0-304 GCF_000414095.1 Morus notabilis | reverse complement strand
TACGATGAAAATAATTTTGAAGAACCGGTCATATGATCGGTTGCACCTGTGTCAATAATCCATGAATGAGATGGATTAAACTTTTCACAAGAAAAGGCTACGGTAAGATAGTTACCCTTTTGGGCTAAAGAGCAAGAAGAGTTTACTGAGAATTGTGGAGATTGAAATAGCTTGTACAGTGGTTTAGTTGTTCCTTGGTGAAGGGAGATGCCTCTGAGGTAATTTGCTGCCCTTGAGAGTCTTCGTTCATGGTTCGTAAGGCTCTATTTTCTCCTCCGTTTCTCCTCTTTTGACTCTGAGGTGG
>NW_010378488.1:0-304 GCF_000414095.1 Morus notabilis | reverse complement strand
AGCTAGAAAATTAATTGAAACCTACATATTTGTGGTTGCAAATGTTGAATTTACAAAATTCTTTTTGCAAATGTTACCCGCGAGTCCAATATGCCTATGAGATCATTTAAAATTACCGACTCTACTGATATGCATGTGCTAGTATCCTATAATCAACAGTTTATTTATTTATTTGGTAAATGGCCACCACAGATATGAATCAAGAGAGAAACTTAGCACAATCTAATTAGCTTGATATTCACTAATTAGCAACTCAAACAAGCCCTCGCTTTGATTTATTAAAAAGATTAAAAAGAAAAAAAAA
>NW_010378487.1:0-304 GCF_000414095.1 Morus notabilis | reverse complement strand
CTACGACAGCAACGGTAGCGAGCACGAAGTCTCCCACCATTGGCGCTGGGGCTAACCCACCCAAACGGGCCCTCAAACTTTTATTGAATTACTTTTAAAGTCAAGAATGTATAATTGTGGATTAGACCTGCAAGTTTGGGCAAGATTAAGTAGGCTGACCTGAGATCCGCAACTGTTGAAGGCCGACCTTCTCTCTTTTAGGATCGGATCGGCCCGGCCTAAATATTATATTTTTTAAAATTTTTTTATAAATATCTTATAAAATTTTGAATCGGGCTGGACCAACCATTTCCGGCCCAGCCTG
>NW_010378486.1:0-304 GCF_000414095.1 Morus notabilis | reverse complement strand
TTAAACCCAAAAGTTACTAAAATACCTTCAAATTATATACACTGAATAATATATTGTCAATTTCCATTAAAAACATAATATAAGTGTTTTTTGTCAATGTTGTTAATGTTCAGGGGAACATGTATTACATTTTAAATATCGAGGTAAAATGTTATGAGAGCTATAATACAAGCGGAATTTTTATAATTAATCTTGAAATGAAAGGAAAATACTTAGTAAACAAGGTGCATCACGGCATCTATTTAATTATTCGATAATTGGTCACTTAAATATCGAGATTTATTAAACAAGTATTGATGGGCTA
>NW_010378485.1:0-304 GCF_000414095.1 Morus notabilis | reverse complement strand
TGCGTCACCACCGCCGTCGGGCCTGGACCGAGTTCCTTTTCAAGGGCCAGTAATTGGTCACGCAAAGCGTAATTGGAACGCTGCGAAGTGGTCAGGCTGGGCTCGTTGTAGGTGCCTTCCCACGGTTCAATGCACGTATCCAGGTAGAGCGCGCCCTGCGCATGGGCAAACCTGATCAAATCGGCGCTGCTGACATTCACCGACAGGTTGACGATGAAATCACCCTGCTCGACCACATCACGCAGCACGTTCCCAAGATTCTCACGCGTGAGCGCCACATCGATAAAACTCACCCCCAATTCTA
>NW_010378484.1:0-304 GCF_000414095.1 Morus notabilis | reverse complement strand
CAGCAAAATATTTACATCTTATTTGATTTATGGGCATATATCCTAACAATTAGTAGGCTAGATTTGCTTTTTTGCGGTTTTATGTCCCTGATCGATGTTGTTTATTTATTTATTTATTTTTATCGATTGAGAAATCATTGCAGATGCTTTATGTGCCCTCGAAATTTATTAATGTCTATTTGGAGAACTCAATACACATTTTTTCTCGTCTAACATTTCATTCGAATTTACAAATGAACCGTTTAATTTTGAGAGTTGAGTCTACCTATGTTTTAAGGCTCTTATATAGTGTCTAATCAGTGTT
>NW_010378483.1:0-304 GCF_000414095.1 Morus notabilis | reverse complement strand
GAAAGCTCAACTACAACCAATAGTAGCTCTGTCAAGCACTGAAGCTGAATACATAGCAGGAGTTGAAGGTTTCAAAGAAGTGATTTGGATGCAGGGACTTCTTAAAGAATTAAAGGTACTAAGATCAGCTCCAGTAATACATTCAGACAGTCAATCTACCATACATTTGTGCAAGAATCCAGTATATCATGAGAAGACAAAGCACATCGATGTCAGATTGCACTTTGTAAGGCAGAAGGTTAAAGAAGGAGTTATAGAACTGGAGAAGGTCGACACAGATGACAACCCTGCAGACATGGCTACC
>NW_010378482.1:0-304 GCF_000414095.1 Morus notabilis | reverse complement strand
CAAAGAGCCTAGAGTCTTTCAGCTAATTACGCTTCATATCATTTTCAAATCTTATCGCCCTTTATTAGCTTAATAGTTTCATCCCAATAACACGATTTGATAATTATAAAAAAAACAAAAAAAAAAAAAGAAAGCAAAAAAGATTAAAGAGAGAGAGAGAGAGATAGTACTCCCCACGAATGGATGGATCTGAAAGCAAAAGACACTTCATATCAAGAAAAAAAACAAGGAAAACAAGAAAGCAGTTTCAGGAAATAATAAAATAACCTTTTTCAGCCACACAAAAAAAAAAAAAAAAAAAAAA
>NW_010378481.1:0-304 GCF_000414095.1 Morus notabilis | reverse complement strand
GTGCAAAATGGCTAACCTAAGGCTTGCACTAATGGTCAAACATTTATAGACTTTGCTTGATCTCTTCTTAGTTCTTACTTAAGCCTATCAAGCTAGCTTAATTAGCTAAATTTTTGGGTTAATTCCCCTTGCTTTGGCTGGCCGGTTGGGTGCTTCAAGAGGGAAGTGAAGTAAGCATCCTTGCCAAATAGTTGATTTGACTCAATCTCATCATGAAATCCTCTAGCACACTCTACTAGCCAAAATTTGGCTATAATTCCCTAAGCTTGGCCGGCCAAGTGAAGAAAGAGAGGGAAAAATATAA
>NW_010378480.1:0-304 GCF_000414095.1 Morus notabilis | reverse complement strand
AAAAAAAAAAGAAAGAAAGGTGAACAACATAAGCAATCAATTAGAACAAAATTTCATTCCATTTGTTTTGTTCTTCGACTAATAAACATATCAATTACTTAAGTAATCAAAGATTCATTCCATTTAATTTGTTTTTCCGACTAACAAAATTTCTTCCGGGTGCGTTTATAAAAAAATTCATATGTCAGAGAGAGAGGAGAAAATTAAAATAAAAAATGAAACACTACTAATTCATTTCTCTCCCATTTTATACTAAATCAAAAAATCATTTTTATTTATTACGTGAAACACGCCGTTTTTAAAT
>NW_010378479.1:0-304 GCF_000414095.1 Morus notabilis | reverse complement strand
TTTTTGGAAAAAGTAATTTATCTTACCACTTAGGATTTCAGTCGATTGAATTCTGTGCTAAAGCTGATCGAATTCGATGAAGTAAAATCTATGAAATGGAATAGGCGGTGCTTATTCTGTAATTGGAACGAAGACTGTTGCGCGGGCAAACTGTAGCATTGCAATATGTGGTACAACTTTGTATGTTGATTTGTTTTCAGTGACGAAGAAGTTGCTAATATCATATATATTACCTAATTAAATTTTTTGATAAATAGTGTCTGAATCTCGTGCCCGAATTGATCCTTGAATTGCTTCATGCTGC
>NW_010378478.1:0-304 GCF_000414095.1 Morus notabilis | reverse complement strand
ATTTTCGTTGAAAAATCTAGAGAAATATATGGTATTTATAGATATTATAAAATTTATGTTTTTATTTTTCCTTATTATCTATTATAACTTTAAAGATGACGGAATTATAAGATAAATTATACAAAACCAGATAAGTGCAATTTTTTTCATTTACATTGAGCCAATAGAGAGAAAACTTGTAATCATGATTCATGGCAGAACTTAGTGCAATTATCAAACGAAGATTTTCTGCTTCTCTTTTTTATGTGTATCATATATTGGCTAGGTTCGTAGAAGAAGATAAATCAAGTAAAGGTTTAAATGT
>NW_010378477.1:0-304 GCF_000414095.1 Morus notabilis | reverse complement strand
TTAATATAATTTTAGAATTTCAATATTATTATCTATTATAGTGTATTACATAATGTATTAATTATTATATATTTATTTCATATAATATAATATTACTTATATATTATATTGTAATTATATATATTATAGTATAATATAATATAGTTGTAATTGTTAATTATATTATAACTAAAATATTATTGTTTCTTTTATAAAATTATAATATGTTTTATTAATATTAAAATTATATTAACCATTTTAATAATATTATTTTATTCTATATCACAATAATCTAATATATGATTAAATAATAGTTTTATCGTAT
>NW_010378476.1:0-304 GCF_000414095.1 Morus notabilis | reverse complement strand
CACCCTTGAATCTGAACACCTACACTCAACAAATGTGAAAAACAAATGAGATTACAAATTAAAGCTAAATCCACCATGAAATAACAATCAAAGCTGTCAGTTTTGAAATTTCAAATTCATACGTTTTGATGATTGCCCAACATGGTATATTCATTTAAAATCAAATCCTACCTAATCAAGTTTTCATACAGTAATGTTTTTACTAAAAAAAAACATTTTCCTATATTGGAGAAACAATTTAAAGATGAAAATTCTCAAACAACTCACGACTTAGCAAATATAAAAAACAGAAATTTCACGAAAA
>NW_010378475.1:0-304 GCF_000414095.1 Morus notabilis | reverse complement strand
TTTTTTTTTTTCCCCCCGCAAATGGTCACATTTAGCCAGTCTAACTTTTTATGTTGCAGTCGTTTTGTAGTGCCATTTAGGTGGAAGATCATGTGAGAAAACTGTGATTGTTGACATTTGGTCTCGTGCATTTTCAGGTAAATTAATTAACTTGTCCAAAATTAATACAATTCTCATCGTGATACATAAATACATTTACATAATATTTTGGAGAATAATAAAGCTTGTACAATATATAGTACATATATCTATTTTCAGGTATTTTCCACGTTAATATATAATAAAATAATATTAGAGACACTAA
>NW_010378474.1:0-304 GCF_000414095.1 Morus notabilis | reverse complement strand
TTGGGGCTTCAAAAGGAGCGGCATAGTTTTGCGTACAATCAGATCCAGAGAATCCGGGCCCTTCATAAAAGGAAGTAGTGTAGTACCATGTCCCACCACATTTTGTGGGCCCTCTAAAGCTGGGAAAAGAGGGAAACACGGGTACATCACCTTTTGCTTTTTCCCATTTCTCAAAAGAGAGACCCAAAAAAAAAAAAAAAAAAAAAAGCTGGTTAAAAATTGTTTATCTAATACTGCCTTTCTTTTTGCCCACTTTTCTGTTTGAGAGATTTTTTGTTGTGATGTTAAATTTTTTTAATTGTTA
>NW_010378473.1:0-304 GCF_000414095.1 Morus notabilis | reverse complement strand
AATGTTAATGTATAATAAATAATAAATTATGAGTGTATTAACAGTGCACATTTCCTTTCCTTTAATATATAATGTCTGATTTAAACTAATATGCTATTTACTAAACTTTTTCTCAACATATGCTATTAATTTTAATTACATCTCCTTTATTTCTCCCATTCTTCCTATAAACATAACCATTAAAAATACGCATATTTTAGCTAAAAATAAATAATTAAAATAAAAATATAACAGCATCTGTATTTATCACGTATTTTAGTTAAAAATAAATAATTAAAAATTTAACAGGTATTTATGTCACTCT
>NW_010378472.1:0-304 GCF_000414095.1 Morus notabilis | reverse complement strand
TTGTTTTTTGGGTCTTTTTCAGGGTTTTTTTTTGGGAGTTTTTTTTAGGGGTTTTTCTTGGGTTTTTTTCGGGGTGTTTTTTTTTTGGGGGGGTTTTCGGGTGTTTTTTTGGGAGTTTTTTTTAGGTTTTTTTTTTTTGCGTTTATTTGTTGTGTTTTTTTTTTTGGGTTTTTTTGGGAGTTTTTTTGGTTTTTGTTGGGGGTCTTTTTTTTGCGGGTTTTTTCGGGGTTTTTTTGGGAGTTTTTTTTAGGGTTTTTTTTGGGTGTGTGTGTTTGTTTGTTTTTTTTTTTTTTTTTTTTTTTTT
>NW_010378471.1:0-304 GCF_000414095.1 Morus notabilis | reverse complement strand
CTTTACAATTGTCCTTAAATTATTTCTTTTGTTTGCTCGAAAAGTACATTTTATGTGAAAACACGTAACTATTTTTTAAGCATATTGAGCACTTTCTTTGTAACAAAACTTTTAGTTACATTTTTTTTGTTTTAAATCATTTGAATTTTTTGGTTAATCTGTTACGAAATATGAATTTTCCGTATAAAACTTTCCTTGTTTGAAATTTTTCCACGTTTATATATTTTTATCCATTATGTTTTTAAAAACTATATTTTGATCCCATGATGAAAAAAAGATTAATGAGATGCTTATTTTAAGGGTT
>NW_010378470.1:0-304 GCF_000414095.1 Morus notabilis | reverse complement strand
GGTTATGTTATACTTGATTTTGTCGTCAAGTATTTAAAAAAAATTATTTTTTTTGGATTCTAGGGTTATGTTATACGTGATTTTAGGGGATGTCAATGGTATATTTTCACCGTACCGGTAGGGAGCCATCTAAAGGCTCCCATTAATAGTGTGTTTAGTATAATAGTGTGTTTAATATGAATGAAAAGTGAAAGGAAAGAAAATGTTATGAAAATAGGTAAGTTAGTGTGTTTGGTAAAAAGAAAATTAGGAAGGAAAAAAAATTAAATGAAAATTGTGATTGGTAGGTCCCACCATATTTAAT
>NW_010378469.1:0-304 GCF_000414095.1 Morus notabilis | reverse complement strand
TCTTAAATAACTTGGATTACTTCCTTGAATGGATGGTTTCAGTTACAGGCCTTCACCGTTTTTCATTCTGGACGAAGTTGATGCTGCTTTGGATAACTTAAATGTCGCCAAGGTTGCTGGGTTTATACGTTCCAAATCATGCGAAGGAGCCAGCCGTAACCAGGATGCGGATGGAAGCACTGGTTTCCAGAGCATAGTGATATCGCTAAAAGATAGCTTCTATGACAAGGCTGAAGCCTTGGTTGGGGTTTACAGGGATTCTGAAAGAAGGTGAGTTTCGTCATCATCGTGTATAAGATGAAAA
>NW_010378468.1:0-304 GCF_000414095.1 Morus notabilis | reverse complement strand
TTTTCCTAGCAAGTACTGCGTACCAAATGGTGTAATATATAATATTTTTTACCTTTACAAAACTGGTGTGGTATATTTGTATTTGGAGACCGCTGCTCTCAATTCTCCCTCTCTCTAGTGTGTGATAATAATATATGAAAGACGGAGGTGATCTCTGTACACCCGCTTATGTATATCAGCTCATACGCAGTGAATAAAACGGAAATATTAATATGCTTGTGTGTACACGGCCAGTTAGTTTTACATTGTTGTGATGTTAAAAATTTTTACTGTTGGTGCGCTGTTGTTCAGAAATTATTGTGCT
>NW_010378467.1:0-304 GCF_000414095.1 Morus notabilis | reverse complement strand
ACCAATTTAATTTGGTTTCTAGCAAATTAAGATCAAGTTGCGTGCACACCAGACCAGGACATTCTAATTTGAAAACGACTGAGATCAAATACTGAAGACCATATACGAAACAAAACAAATTTCAAAAAAATATACCAATTAAATTGTTCTGCAAAACAAATTTCAGAGATAATAATTATTTTGATCATGTAGAAGTCAGGTAGCAGTCATAGTCTTTGATAAATCTATATTTTTATCTCTAATATTAAGGTTTAAAGATTGAATCCGCTGACGCAATTTAAAAAATTAAAAATTAAAAAAAAAA
>NW_010378466.1:0-304 GCF_000414095.1 Morus notabilis | reverse complement strand
AATAATAATAATAATAATAATAATTTTATTATAATAATTATTGTTATTATTATTATAATTATAATAATTATAATTATTATTATGATAATAATTATTATTATTATAATAATTATTAATATTATAATTATAATTATAATTATAATAATAATAATTATTATTATTACTACTATTTTTATTATAATTATTATTACTATTATTATAATTATAATTATCATTCTTATAATTATAATTATTATTATTATTGTTATTATTATTATAATTATAATTATAATAATAATTATTATTATTATTATTATTGTTATTA
>NW_010378465.1:0-304 GCF_000414095.1 Morus notabilis | reverse complement strand
GTCTTTGGCTGGTCAATATGAAAAGTTATAGGAGATTAATTAATTTTGGGATTTTGCTTATGGAAACTCATTTGGGTTGAGCTCCCTACCAAATACTGATCAACTAAAAACTGGAGAAATTATTGGAACCCCACAATTGGAATTTATTATCTTTTTTTAGGGTATTGGAATTTATTCTTTTGGGTCCATATTTTCAACGGTTCTACGTCATCACTTTGGTATTGCGTGGGGTTTCGTTTTGTCTACCGGTCGTAGTCTCGTTACTTCAGGAATTTATCACCAAGTGTAATGAAAAAAAAAAAAA
>NW_010378464.1:0-304 GCF_000414095.1 Morus notabilis | reverse complement strand
AATCCATCAACTAAACGTCCTCTTCAAAACAATCTGATTTGCGGATAGTTAAATTGTGGAGTCTAGTTTGGTAGTGTTGTAGATTTTAGAATAATTATTTTTAGCTGTGCTGAAGGAAGAAATAGATGTTACAAAAAGCAGCCGAGTGTTTGATAAACTATAATTATAATAGTTGTGCTGATTCTAAAATCAACATAATAGCGTTTGGTAGATTATGAGACTGAATTTTTTTGGATAATTAAAAATTACAACTACATTATATTATAATATAATATAATATATAATTACAATATAATATATATTT
>NW_010378463.1:0-304 GCF_000414095.1 Morus notabilis | reverse complement strand
TCTTCTTCTTCTTCTTCGTCTTCTTCTTTCGATCTGCAACGATCCGTGGAGCTCCTCGTTGGAGTTTAACTCGGCCGGCGTCGGAGATTCACCCGCCATTGGGGTCAAACCCAAGATAGGCGAACAGGTGTTCGCGGTGGCGGCTAGGTCGAGACGAGGAGAGAGAACTGGTGCCCGCCGGTGGCTGCGACGTCGAGGCTAGGCTCGCCGGAGAGAGAGAGGAGAGAGAGGATGGGCTGGGTTAGATCGGCGAGGAGGCGAAGAGAGTAGTGAGTTTCCAGAACATGTCGAAGGAAAGGGGCGG
>NW_010378462.1:0-304 GCF_000414095.1 Morus notabilis | reverse complement strand
TGCCCCCCAGGTCGAGGCTTTTCTTCGGACTGCCTCGAGCTAGGTCTGGATTTGTTATGGCTCTTCTTTTGTTTGGTTCGGGTGCGGGAGCCTGACTCCGAACCTTCTTCGTAATAATGGCCTTGGCACTTCGGCAGCCCCTCGAGAAGCGTAAACGTCGTGTTCAATCGCTATGCTAACGTAGCCTTTTGTTTAAACGGATGAGCCCGGGCCATTGGATCGTGACTCCTTAGCTTCCCGCCCTTCCCCTAGCCGTCGGATTAAGCTCTTGTATTTTCACCGTTAGATGCGTTCGTACCTGATC
>NW_010378461.1:0-304 GCF_000414095.1 Morus notabilis | reverse complement strand
CCTGAGCTGGCCCCTGGGCGCCCCACTACGCGGGCCGGGGGCTTTTTGATAGCGTTTTACTTTTTTTTGTTAGTTGTTGAAGCCATTTTGTTCTGCCATGCCTAGAAAAATGTAAGGATCACGTCTGTAAAATTTTATTATTTTTTTACGCCATTTTTATTTTATTATATTTTTTAAAGACGACAAATAAAGAAATCATAAAACATAGAATATTCATCACAAAAGGGTGCCGCTTGTTGCATTAATTCCTAAAAATGATTTATTAATTTTAGAATTCAAAACATAAATCAAAATTTAGAGTTTT
>NW_010378460.1:0-304 GCF_000414095.1 Morus notabilis | reverse complement strand
AGTTAAACAAGTATTTCTAAATACCAAAAATAATTATATATATATATATATTTAAGTTTCATACCATGTATATTTTAGTCATTTTAACTATCAACAGCAATTTAACCTCATAATTTACCAAATATAATTACACTGATTTTAAAATCAGCACAACTAGTATAATTACAGTTTACTAAACATTTAATTACTTTTTATAATAATTGTTTTTTTCTTCAACACAATTAGAAATAATTTTTTTTTTAAATTCACAGTACTACTAAACTAAGTTATTATTCATCTTATTGTTAGAAATTGTGTCGTGTTA
>NW_010378459.1:0-303 GCF_000414095.1 Morus notabilis | reverse complement strand
TATGTGAGAGCTTTTTACTGTAATAAAAAAGTTAAATGTGACTGTTTATAAAAACTTTTTATTATAATAAAACTCAAATTTTAAACTTAAATCAATTAAATGAACGGAGAAGTCTGTAATTTTGTCGTTAAAAACACTGGTACAACTACTAAATTGTATATCCTTGCTTGCACAGAAAAATTGTAAAATAAGGGGTAGTTTGTTGAATTCTAAAAAACAAACATGATAATGATTTATGATGGTCTTTTTTTTTCCCCCTTTTAGTGCCTCAATAAATGCACATTCCTCTTTGTACAAGTAAAG
>NW_010378458.1:0-304 GCF_000414095.1 Morus notabilis | reverse complement strand
TTTTTTTATATTCATCTCATTCTGATTGTCTTTTCATAGTCAATGTTGATGAAAAATTTTCCTCTGATTAAGGGAGAGCTTTGGATGATTTTCTGCCATTCTTTATGGAAGACTGTCAAGGAGAGGCAGAAATTCAGACCAAGTGCATTACAGTTAATGAATCTACTTCGGAACATGAAGCTGCTGTTGGTGTCCCCGCACACTATCAAAATGATGGCTCATACTCGTATTTGTTAACACCTCTAGTTTCGCCCCCTTCATCTAAAAATGTGAAAAGATGGCTGTCAATTGGTAAAAAAAAAAA
>NW_010378457.1:0-303 GCF_000414095.1 Morus notabilis | reverse complement strand
ACGCGCGCGTCACCCAGATTTTCGTTCCTCTCCGCGTGGGTCCCGTGTATAGAAGCCCTCCAACTATAGCTCGCCACGTGTCCAAGTGGGGTTCAGCTGCTCCCCCGCGTACGTGCGTTTCGCGCGCACATTCCCTCTCCACGCGAGTTTCTCTCCCGCGTGCATCAAGCATTTCTCCACGTTGCCCAGATGTGCAGCACTTATTCTCCTGCGCGCGAATCGTCTGGCGACACGTGTCCCACTCTTCAGAAACATGATGGTTTTTCTCCTCCGATTAAGCTTTGTAACTTCTTAATTAGGATC
>NW_010378456.1:0-303 GCF_000414095.1 Morus notabilis | reverse complement strand
CATACAAAAAACAAAATCATTTTGGAACGAGTTCTAAACGCGCCCTATGATTCGGGCAACCTTCATTTGTAAGTTTTTCATTCAGTATCACCAGCATTCTCATCTCTTGGGGCATGAATTTGTGGCAACTGTATTAAATAATTAATTTTGCAGAAAGACTATATTGACTTTCTTGAAAGAATAGTTTTCTTACAATTTGGTGAATTCTAAAAGTACATAACTTTCCCCCTTGTGGCCTATTTTTCACCTATCTTGCCAAAGTAAAATAGAATCAAGCATATGAAAGCTATTCAATTAAAGACC
>NW_010378455.1:0-303 GCF_000414095.1 Morus notabilis | reverse complement strand
AGAGATGAAGACCCTTGGCTTGCGCGTCCCAGGAGATAAGAGGCGCTCAAAGAAAAAGAAGACTCAGGACCCGTCGAGCGGAGCTAGTGACGCCGTTTCACCGAGGCAACGGGACAAGGAGCCCTCTTCTCAGGAGACGCCGAGGCGAAAGAGGCCTCGTCATGAGGAGATCACTACCGCGGGAACTGAATCCCCGCCGGTAATTGCGATCACCGATGCTCCTGAGGGTTCCGAGGCTCCTCCAGGGGAAGAGACCGTGTTACTTCCTGGGGTGAGGGTCTTTGACCCAAACTTCGTAGTAAC
>NW_010378454.1:0-303 GCF_000414095.1 Morus notabilis | reverse complement strand
AAAAAAAAAAAAAGAAATTCTATGGCGGCGAAAATTTTCATTGCTACAAACTTTGTAAAAGTAATTAGAATAAATTTCAAAATTGCCGCTACTAGTTTATAACTACGAAGTTATAACGGCGAGCTATAGCGTTTTTGAGGCGACCCTTAACTTTTAGCAGGGAGAATTTCTCCCACTAAAATCTTTTTTTCTTGTAGTGTAGTTAGAAAGTGGTAAATGAGTAATTAGTTAATTAATTAATTTTTAATGTATACAAAGATTTTGCATATTATTAGGGGTTATGAGAATATATATATATATATA
>NW_010378453.1:0-303 GCF_000414095.1 Morus notabilis | reverse complement strand
TGTGTGTGTGTGTGTGGTCAACTTTTGTTCAAAGGATAGACAACATACATTACCTGCATGGACCACTTTGTTAGATGATCAATTCTTATATGGTATATCCACTTTTCTGAGAAACATATATAAAATGAAAACTAGCATTTTTTTTTTCTTTTTTGCATGAATGGATTAGCATATACAATATAAACAGCTAGCCTATTCAATATTAAGGAATTCGTTGCCTTTAAACTGATCAATACATATAGACAGCTTATTATATATAAGAGGAAAAGTACTTGGTTTTAATTTGGCAGCATCCCGTAGCAT
>NW_010378452.1:0-303 GCF_000414095.1 Morus notabilis | reverse complement strand
ATATATATGTGAATATGTATTTAGATACGTATATGATACATATGTATACGTTATTTTTTCATAAATCTTGGTTTATTTCGCTGAATTCACATTAGAAATGACAATGTAGTTGAAAAAAGTTAAATTTAAATTTTTATAAGAAAAAATACTTTAATAAAAATTTGAGTTGTGATTCGAACTAAACGAAATGAGTCGATGCATATTTCAGATGATGGACAGACAACGAAACACATTCTCAAAAATTTCAAACCAAGATTCAATATTTTTATGAGAAAAAAACAAACCCACCAAACAAAACGGGGC
>NW_010378451.1:0-303 GCF_000414095.1 Morus notabilis | reverse complement strand
AATAAATATTATGACAACTTATATTAGTTTTATCTTCTTATTATTTTTTAATACCTTTGTAGAACATTTTATGATAATTTTTTAAAATTGACTTAAATATTTTTAATTAAAATTTATCACATTTTCTAATAACTTTTGTGAACATTTTTAATTACCTTCACTATGTTTAATTAAATTTTATGACAATACCCTTTTACTCTTTTATTTGTTATGAGATTATTACATTATTATTTCACAATTAAATTTTTATTCATTTTTGATGTAAATATCAAATTTATTCTCAATTATTTGTTCTTATTTTTA
>NW_010378450.1:0-303 GCF_000414095.1 Morus notabilis | reverse complement strand
CTTTTATCTCCAAGTACCATATCTCCCATTTATCTCCAAATCCACTTTAGCAAATAAAGCTCACTTTAAAATTCAAATATAAAATCAAACTCAACCGAACTTATAATGTAGCATCCATAATATGCTTTATCTTTTCTACGTGAGGTGCCACTTTTAATCTTCTCATTTGAAATTGAAACACATTCCATATCTCCAAGAGATCTACACACAATCTGTTCAAATTCAAATCACTCATGTCTTATCTTCCTTTGACTAAAGCCTTACCCTTATCTCTACAAATCTCAACCAATGTCTTATATGCAA
>NW_010378449.1:0-303 GCF_000414095.1 Morus notabilis | reverse complement strand
TATGTATGTATGTATATTGTATGTTTCTTATTGTGGGTTTTCCGATTTGTCTAAGATATATGGTATTTCAA
The DNA here is from genome assembly GCF_000414095.1 of Morus notabilis. Lineage (NCBI taxonomy): Eukaryota > Viridiplantae > Streptophyta > Magnoliopsida > Rosales > Moraceae > Morus > Morus notabilis. Next base: position 232 of record NW_010378449.1, on the reverse strand, counting down.
TTTAGAATGTCATCAAGAATATATGCATACTTGTATTGTTTATTGGGTTTGGTGTTAAAATTCGGTTTTTGCTAACAGTGTTGACATTAAATTGTGATTAGAGTGTTAAGATTTACTTGCTAAACTGGTAGTTAGAGATTTGATCATTTTAATTAGTCTGAGAAGAGATCATGTTGTGTAGGTTGACTTTTGATTTTAGGGTGTTTGGTTGATGAGAATGCTATTTTTATTT
>NW_010378448.1:0-302 GCF_000414095.1 Morus notabilis | reverse complement strand
AAAAAAAAAATACAGCCAGCAAACGGAACCAATTAGCAAAAGATAATAAAAAATGAAAACTGTAACAGGAAAAATTACAACGGAGAAAAAAAAACGCGACAGAAAAATACAAAAACAATAACATTTTAGATAAGAGTAAATGAAGATAATAAACAAAAGAATTAGCCGGTGATTATAACAACACATATATTAAAAAAATTACCAAAATCCTGTAAGCAGAAAGAAAAAAAATATCAGGGAAAATGAAAGAAGGAGAAAACGAAGTAGAATAAAAGAACAAAAGAACAAAATTGAAAAAAAAA
>NW_010378447.1:0-303 GCF_000414095.1 Morus notabilis | reverse complement strand
GAGAGAGAGAGGGAGGAGAGAGAATGAGATAGAAATAAATACCGTGTATTTTACTGATTTAAGTTTTTAATTTTAATTTTATTATAATTAAAAATTCTCATAAAAATTCACATTTTGTGGACGTTTGGTTCATATATTTAGAATCATAATTCTAAATTATTTTCATTTTACGTGTGTTTTTTATGAGAAAAAAATACTATAAAAAATTATAAATCATGATTTAAAATCATAAATAAATATAAAAAATACACATCTCTTTAATTTTTTATTATAATAAAAAATTTTCACATAAAATTACATCTT
>NW_010378446.1:0-303 GCF_000414095.1 Morus notabilis | reverse complement strand
AATCAAACGAAAGAAAAAAAAAATTCTGAAAAAGACAACTTAAAGTTGATTTGTTTCTCTTGCGTACGTGATTTTGCCATCGACAGGTTGGATTCTTTTGAGTAGCCATTTACGACTGTAATTTGTTTGGAAATTATATTTCATTGGTTGGACTAAAAACAAATGTTGTATTGTTTTGTTTTATTCTGCCATAAAATATTCTAAGATGCATATATGGACAAAGATCATGGATGACGCAAGTGTATATATATCGACCAAAAGAAAAAAAGTCAAGTATATAAATATATATATATATATATATAG
>NW_010378445.1:0-303 GCF_000414095.1 Morus notabilis | reverse complement strand
GGACCTCGTTAGTAAACTCGGCCATAGATAGCCTTATCGCTTTAAAGTGGGTAGAGTGCTCAACTGAAAGTAGAGGAAAGCTTGTGGAACACGTGAAAGACTGCTTAAAGAATGCTCAGCTTCTCAAAAAATATGGTAACAATATCTGTGCGACCTTATCACTTTATTAGTCACTAAAAATACATCATGTTTTCTTGCATCATCTTGCTCAAATTCTCACTATATTAGGTTCATAGTTGATATGAAATTTACCTATCAATCTAGCAAGCAAAGAAGCATATTATAGGAAAAAAAATAGAAGTG
>NW_010378444.1:0-303 GCF_000414095.1 Morus notabilis | reverse complement strand
TCCATCAGATGCATTTCTTCGAGGCGCATATCCTCCACTAATTTCGTAATTGCGGACCTTTTCATCAAATGGATTTCTTCGAGGCACGTATCTTCCACCAAGTTCAGAGCTGTTGACCTCTTCATCAAGTGTATTTCTTCGACGCACATATTTTCCACCATTCTCGTAATTGCAGACCTCTTCATCATGGGTATTTCTTTGAGGCATATATCTTTGATTCATATCACAACCATGACAGATGACCACTTCCTCATATGCACTTCCATATCGATCATGACAGGTACTGAGTTCATGGCTGCTGAA
>NW_010378443.1:0-303 GCF_000414095.1 Morus notabilis | reverse complement strand
TTTTTTTTTTTTTTTTCTTTTTGGTCTTTTACTTTAATGGTGATATCTGAGTAATTTTGAGCAGAGGATAGGTCCGCATGGAGGAGTGATGAAGAATTTGCTAGGGAAATGCTTGCTGGAGTGAACCCTCTCATCATTCGCCTTCTCCAAGTAATTTAAAACTTCAAAGTTTCGATTTACTTATCTTTTCTCAGTCTTCCTAACAGCCAAAATGTCGGTTTCCACTTTTGTTTGTTCTCATTCCTGATTTAATTACAGGAATTCCCACCAACTAGCAAGCTGGATCCTAAAGTGTATGGCGAT
>NW_010378442.1:0-303 GCF_000414095.1 Morus notabilis | reverse complement strand
CTCTCACTAGGCTGTTCCGCGGCAGCCCCGGGGTTGTGCCGGGGCTGTACAGGGGCTGTACCGGGGCTGCCCCTGGGCTGTCCCGGGGCTGTGCCGGGGCTGTACTAGGGCTGCCCCGGGGCTATCCCGGGACTGTACCGGGGATGTATCGGGGTTGTACCGGGGCTGCCTCGGGCCTGACCCGGGGCTTAACCGGGGATGCCCCGGGGTTGTCCCGGGCCTGTCCCGAAGCTAACCCCGGGCTGTCCCGTGGCTAACCCGGGGCTGTCCCGGGGCTGTACCGGGGCTGTCCCGGGGCTTCAC
>NW_010378441.1:0-303 GCF_000414095.1 Morus notabilis | reverse complement strand
TGTGCTCTTTTTCATTATTAATATTTATGTGTTCCATATATTAACTTTTCTTTTCTTTTTTTTTTTTTTTGGTATCGTTGATACATATGAGAATAGAAGTATAGAACTTACATATTTGTGGGTCTCATGTTGAGATTTATCTATTTAGATGTTTGTGAAGCGAAACTAGTCATGAATGATACCTTCCTACCTTTTTAAAAAAAAAAATAGATACCTACCTTCCCACCTTTGAATACATACATACGTATATATAAATATATATATATATATATAGTCAACGCGACCCTTCATCTAAAGTCTAAA
>NW_010378440.1:0-303 GCF_000414095.1 Morus notabilis | reverse complement strand
GATTGAGTGAAGGGTAATAGGACAAGTGACAAAAGTTACCGGTTGAACTTTTTAATATATATTTTTTATATAATTTCTTTTAATGGAAGGGTTATTCCCAAAACCCTGTCGTTTTTGGGCTTGTTAACATAGTAGCAAGGTTGGGAAAAAAAAAGAAATTGAAGGTTACGGTTTCTTTTTTACAATTCAATCTAGTTAGGATTACACTAACAGAGGTTAATGACGGTTTCTCTCACTAATGATTAATAAAAATAAATTTTCAGCTATACATAATTCGATTATGACAAATAACAGTTTCACATT
>NW_010378439.1:0-302 GCF_000414095.1 Morus notabilis | reverse complement strand
GCGAAATCACGGGTCGAACGGAGGAAGACGGAGAAATCGCGCGTGTTAGGGCTCGGTCGCGAACCAAATCCATCCCGATTTCAACCGTGACGGCCGAAATGGCCGACCCAGGGATGGCGAGACCGGCGACGGAGAACGAAGTCTCCGTGAAGGGCGGCACAGCGATTACCGAGTCAGAGGAATTTTCGAGGATGCTCAGGACTAGCACGAAGGCCAAAATGGTGAAGGGGGAGGAGGAAACCGCACGGGAAATGGAGGACCTAGGCTGAGGATGGATGGCCGATATGAGGGAGGCCGATTCA
>NW_010378438.1:0-303 GCF_000414095.1 Morus notabilis | reverse complement strand
AAAAAAAACCACTAATCAAATTAAAAATATTTTTTTTGGACGGTTTGATTACTTTGACAAAAGCCAAATTAAATCAAATCACTCGTAAGTGGTTTACGTGATTTGAAGTTAAGACTAAAATAGCTTTTTATAATTTACAAAAATTATAAAATAATTAATCAATAAAAATGAGATAAGATTCAAGTTTATAATATAAATTAAAAATATAAATGTCTAAATATTTTACCGATTTAAATTTTTAAATATTTGTGAATCTTCAACCATTTTTATTAATATATATATATAATACTTATAATATATCTA
>NW_010378437.1:0-303 GCF_000414095.1 Morus notabilis | reverse complement strand
AACGGTTGATCTTCCCTGACTTCGGTCGTGACGGATTGCCTGTGAAGAGCCGGCAGTAAATCATCTCCTGGATGATACTCTTCAATCCGTAAAGCGTTTCTTTGGACCAATGCTCCCATTCCGCAGCCGCGCTGGATCTTTTTTTGGTAAGTGAACCGTAGCTGATCAGGTTTCTGGCATGACCGATCAAATTACCTTCGAGCACACTGCAGATCTCTAGCACCTTCTCCTCAATGGCAAGCTCGCCTTCCTCGGCGATCGTCATCTTCTTGATAGCCGAGTCAGCCTGTTTTTTCGCTGTGC
>NW_010378436.1:0-303 GCF_000414095.1 Morus notabilis | reverse complement strand
CTATTAATATTATTTCTGTCATTTTCAAGGGTTATATGTTACTTGTTTTAAAAATTTAGAGTATAATTTTGAGATAATTTAAAAATATAAGGTATATTTTTTAGATTATCTAAAATACAAAGGTAAATGTTGGATTTACCTAAAACTGAGAAGGTACTTTTTGTATTATCTCGGTTTATACACTATGTTGAAATTATCCCTGATGTTTTGCAAATCTCTTTAAAGACATTCTTCAGAAATTATAGGGACGTTTTAAAATTATTTGAAAAACATATGGGAAGAGTAATATTTTTAAGAGTATAG
>NW_010378435.1:0-303 GCF_000414095.1 Morus notabilis | reverse complement strand
AAAAAAAAAAAACCACATCAAACTAAGGTTTTGTTCATTTCACCAATTCGAGTTTAGCTACAGTAAAAAGTTATCAGAAACAGTTATATCTAACTTTTTTACTACAGTAAATTTTTTTTACATAAAGTCATATATCAACTCAAATTAAAAACTTAAATCAGCGAACTAAACGGGTCTTAAAAATATATATATAATGAATAGTTATTTTTATCGAGATCTAATAATTAAAAAAAATTACTGATAATTTATTTTTAAGACACAGGTAAAAAAAAAAAAAAAAAAAAAAAAAAAAAAAAAAAAAAC
>NW_010378434.1:0-303 GCF_000414095.1 Morus notabilis | reverse complement strand
TTTTTTTTTTTTTTTTTTTTCCCGAAGTGTTGATGCTTTAGATTTCGTGCTTCTTTTATTTTTTTAGAAGTATTCAACAACTTGATTCACTCAGGTTAGCGCCTCTAGTGTTACTTATTGCTGATAGTCTGTCCTTGAGAATTCCTTGTGTCGTTTTGAGTTTGAAATTCCTCTCTGGTTTGCTCACCTAATGAATGGGGAAGATATGCATGTTGTTGAACATGCAAATAAATATCCACGAGTAGTAACGCAAGCTGAAGCGCCAGTTTTGAACTCAAATTCGTTAAGTGGGGTTGGGGTGCT
>NW_010378433.1:0-303 GCF_000414095.1 Morus notabilis | reverse complement strand
ATCAAAAGGCGTGTTGGACACACTCACGCCAAGGGTCCACCCAAAAACGCGGGATATAGCTTCACATGCTTACCACGTAAGTTAACTCGTCCACAATTACCGGTTTAACCGTATATATCTACAAAACCAGGGGCTAACTCCGCTCCTCAAAAGTCACCACTTTCTTGACCCAAGTCTACTATTCGTCGGTTACTGGTTCTTTTGTAATATCCACCGCTATTCCTCAGATTTCTTTCTCTGCCCGTTATCCGCGTCCAACCATCCGCTATAAATTCCCCATTCCCCAACAGCCAGCACCCTCCC
>NW_010378432.1:0-303 GCF_000414095.1 Morus notabilis | reverse complement strand
AGAGAGAGAGAGAGAGAGAGAGGAGACAGAGAGCGCGTTTACCTGATTTCATCACAGCCGCTCATTTTCGCTCTCCTCTTTAATCAATTCCAACAACCTCATTTTGTGTGAGCCGAGACTACTTGTTCTCCTCTCTTTCATTTTGCTCTCTCAGTTGAACTGTAATATCGAAATCATAGAAAATTAAAGTGTATTGACTAATGTATCTATTTCCTTAGGATTTCCTCTTCCACTTTTCCATGGTTTTTCCATGATGCTTCCACGTGATTTGTTTTAAGACTCTAGGCTATTTTAATAGAATTA
>NW_010378431.1:0-302 GCF_000414095.1 Morus notabilis | reverse complement strand
TTTTTTTTTTTTTTTTTGCTAATCAATTAAGAAGGATTTCATTCTTCCTTTTACTTGATCAGTTTTTACTTATTCCAAAGCAAATGAGCTTAAGCCTTGAGTAAATCAGTTTCATTTGTGGACGTACTGTCTTGTAGTTTGTTACTAGTTGGTCTGATGAACGGCTCTGATTTCCCTTACACACATCTATGACTATACCATCACTAAACAAATAATTACACGTCACTCCGGTCCCAAGTAGACGTTTGTTAATATCATAATTTAAATTATAATTTATAATTTATTATAATATTTTTTTTTAT
>NW_010378430.1:0-303 GCF_000414095.1 Morus notabilis | reverse complement strand
AAAAAAACAGTGTAAAAAGTTTAGTTGGTTGGTTCGGTTAAACCGACAACCTGCACCTCTAAAAGTGAGAATTGAATCACCCAGAACATGGGCGGTTTAGTTAACTGAATGTGAGTGTCGGTTTGTATTAAAAATTGATTTTTCTGTTTTTTACAGTCAATTTCGTTGGTTGGAAACGATTGGTGTCGATTTTTCGGTTTTTTGAACAACCCTAATCAGGAAATCAATGAAGTGATATCCACACTCGAGTAAGATAACCTTCCCTTTACAAGAACAAGCTTAAGCTGAATTGGCTCGAGGACT
>NW_010378429.1:0-303 GCF_000414095.1 Morus notabilis | reverse complement strand
GGGGGTGGTGAGCATATTCATGTGTAAGAGTGATTTTTGTCATGTTGATTATTAGGTTAAAATTTTTACGAAGATATCTGAGTATGATTTTAAAATGTTTAGTTTGGGTTGATTTTCGCTGTCTTGATTACTAAGAAATGACTTCCAGAGTTTCTTTTTTACACGCGCTAAACCTTGTGGTAAGATGGATGTTAATACATGTTAGTTGAGAAAATTCCTGAGTTTAAGTGCTTGATTTTTGGTGAGTTAAGAGTGTAGAGAAAATGACTTTTGAACCTTCATTGATCTTTTGAGCTGGTAAAA
>NW_010378428.1:0-303 GCF_000414095.1 Morus notabilis | reverse complement strand
TTCTTGGTAGGTAAGTTTTTAAAACCATGGTCCGGATTGGAACCAAATGTGAAAGATAACGTATCCATATTACTGTTAGAAAGGATGACCATATATGTATATTGTTGGATCATGTAGTCCACACAAAATCTTATAGTTAGATAATATATAACAGCTATACATCAAATCATAATGAAAGTTCACTGCCAATAACATGAAAACGAAACGTATAGGAATTCTTCAGCATAAATAAATAAATTACCATCGCGTTCAATAATAAAAGACTTAATTATATATAGACTAAAAGAATTTCAAAAAAAAAAA
>NW_010378427.1:0-303 GCF_000414095.1 Morus notabilis | reverse complement strand
TTTTATCAGTTATAAATAAATTATTTATCACATAAATCATTATTTATTTTGAATAATTTTTAAATATGTTATTTATTAAATTTAGTTTTAAAAATATGTTATTTTATTATCTATTCACTTTACTGATTCGAGTTTAGATATAATTTTGTATGAGAATTTTTTACTGTAATAAAAAAATTAGATGTGACCGTTTCTGAGAGCTTTTTATTATAACAAAACTTAAATTTTAAACTCAAATTCACGAAATAAACGGGTTTTTAAGGATATTTGTTCGTCTCGCCCGTATAAAATTTCTAACCCACC
>NW_010378426.1:0-303 GCF_000414095.1 Morus notabilis | reverse complement strand
TTTTATCAGTTATAAATAAATTATTTATCACATAAATCATTATTTATTTCGAATAATTTTTAAATATGTTATTTATTAAATTTAGTTTTAGAAATATGTTATTTTATTATCTATTCACTTTGTTGATTCGAGTTTAGATATGATTTTGTATGAGAATTTTTTACTATAATAAAAAAATTAGATGTGACCGTTTCTGAAAACTTTTTATTATAACAAAATTTAAATTTTAAATTCAAATTCGCGAAATAAACGGATTTTTAAGGATATTTGTTCGTCTCGCCCGTATAAAATTTCTAACCCACC
>NW_010378425.1:0-303 GCF_000414095.1 Morus notabilis | reverse complement strand
AAATTGCAGGTATACAAATGAAGTTGTACAATTTTGATAGTTTAGTGTTAGTGTGTGGCAGGTTTAATTTATTGAAGTGCTTTTTCAAATTCAACCTAACGCATCGAAGTTTCGCACTCGGGAAATTGAACCACAATTGGAGGAAAAGTTAAATAGGATGTTTACTAATATTGTGGCCACATGAGTGTGCTCTTGGACACCCGCATCTGGACAAATGCCATGTGAGCCTAATAAAACAACAAATGAAATGACAACACTTGAACAACTTGAGAGTAGTGGATCGTTAGATGCAACTATCGGAAG
>NW_010378424.1:0-303 GCF_000414095.1 Morus notabilis | reverse complement strand
ACATCCAGGCGAGCGCCCGCGTGCGCGCCCACACCCAGGCGTATGCCCAGTGCAGGAACACGCGCTGCAGCGCACCCAGATGTATGCCCTGCGTGCTGCAGCGCGCCCCAGCCCGCAACAGTCGGATCCTCTTCCAAAAATACGCGCCGCAGCGCATTTTCACGCAGGCTGCAGCGTGCGTATGAAACCCTAGCTCTGAAATGTCGTAGTATAAAAGGAAAGAGATGTCATTTGAGAAGGGGAGGCCGGAAATCTGAAAAAAAAACATCAAAAGGAGGCCGAAATCCTTCATCTTGGAGGTCC
>NW_010378423.1:0-303 GCF_000414095.1 Morus notabilis | reverse complement strand
CGAGCAATATTCACAGTTGTTTCCCGAATACCCGCTGGGCTGCGATTTCAGTGCCGAAGAACGTGATTTGCTGCGTGCGCTGCAATGGCTGAAAAGCAAGTTCAAGCTCACGGAAATTCTTGAACTGGGCAAGGCGACACTGGATGCGCCAGAACCGCAAGCCTTCCCGACACACCTGCAACGCATGCAACTCGACCAACCGCAAGGTTTAAAGGAAGAGCTCTATCAACGGCTGCTGCTGGCGGGGTTGCAGAGTACGGTGCGCTCAGAAACAGCGCAGCCCTGAACCGACATGGATTCAGA
>NW_010378422.1:0-303 GCF_000414095.1 Morus notabilis | reverse complement strand
TCTATTTGGACAAGAACGTGCAAGGTTTCGGTGCAGGTGTTGGCGTTTATACTCTTAAAAATAAATGTAATAATGCTTATTAATAAAAATTTATTTATTTATATATTTATGTATTGTTTTCTTTATGTTCATATTAATTGAATGTGTGATAAGCAAACTGAAAGTCTGAGACTCGTTTTAAGTCTTTAGATCATGCATGTAATGAGAAGAACATGCTGAAAATAAGAATCTAAATATAAGAACCTAAAGAATATGATCCACAATTGAGGGAATAAAGTTGAGCGTTTTATTTATGTCAAGATT
>NW_010378421.1:0-303 GCF_000414095.1 Morus notabilis | reverse complement strand
TTGAAAAGAGATTAAGGGCCACAACTACCATCTCAGGTAACCAATTTGGATTCATGCCCGGTAGATCAACCATGGAGGTTATTTTTCTTCTTAGGATGTTGATTGAAAGGTATATAATAGCTAAGAAAGATTTGCATATGGTTTTCATAGATTTAGAAAATGCATATAATAGGGTACCGAGAGAATTGTTATGGTGGGTACTAGAGAAGAGAGGAATGCATATGAGGTATATCAAGGTAATAAAGGATATGTAAGATGGAGCTGTCGCAAGTGTGAGAACTACTGGAGGCTACACGGAAGAGT
>NW_010378420.1:0-303 GCF_000414095.1 Morus notabilis | reverse complement strand
AGGACACGAATCTATCAACCAAACACAATCTTAATTAATTTAAAATTTTTGAGAGGACACGAACCTTGTCGCGGCGAAAGTTGCAGGCCTAAAGCGTGCACGTTGAGATTGAGAGCTTGAACCACGCGTGAGGGAAGGAGAACTGGGGCACAAGCTGCACCAAGATAGAAAAAACATTAATATTGTAGAAATTTAATATTCCGATAGTGTTTGTCTTAATTATTGCAATTTTACATGTGTGTATACTATTAAAAGTTATATTACTTGAAAATAGATTGTTCTTTTTCAAAAAAAAAAAAAAAA
>NW_010378419.1:0-303 GCF_000414095.1 Morus notabilis | reverse complement strand
AACACGGGCGCTTACGAGACAAGCGGGAGAAAACCTCAAAGATCTAACGTCATTAGTAATTTGGACTAAGGTTGCTATCGTGATTTCTTTCTATGAGAATTGAGAATAACTTTTTAAGTCAAGTAGAAATATTTTTTAAGTCATTCTAAAACATATATATATATATATATATATTTTTTTTTTTTGAAGGTTGACAAGTTCCATTCTCCTAGTCATAATCACGCTGAATATATAATATTCGTAATATTCTTATAAACAAAGAAGATGTAGTAGAATGATTAATATATATGGATAATGAGTACG
>NW_010378418.1:0-303 GCF_000414095.1 Morus notabilis | reverse complement strand
CGCTCTTCGAGGAGCTTTTCTTAGTCCATCTTTTACGGGTTCTCCATTGCTTCAACGAACAAAGAACACAAATATTATCCAACTCTATGTCCCGGACCGACATTGATCACGACGATTACTCGATTTGCAACGATCCAGTGGCGGTGATTCCGAGCACGAAATCGCTGTCGAAGATGAGCGATGAGCAGATGTCGGAGCTCAAGGAGTTGGAGAGGGAGTACGAGGAGGTTCTTGACGAGAATTGCAGGGTTTTGGCTGGGTACTTGAAAGAGGTTTTGGAAAATATTAATCAAGATGGTCATG
>NW_010378417.1:0-303 GCF_000414095.1 Morus notabilis | reverse complement strand
AAATGAGGGAAAGTGAATCCCATGGTAATCACTTTCCTGGGAATCTAAATATTATAATTATTGTACCAAACATGGTAATATTGTAGATTCCTATTCCCATCCTTAAGATTATTACATACCAAACGCCCCTAGTGTTGAAACAAAATTTTCTCCAATACTAAATGAACGTTCTCAAACAAGTAATTTGAATTAAACAAACATGTAGTTAAAAACGTTATATGAACATTTAGGGGGCGTTTATGTTGGAAAATACGACATCGAGTGCGCAGCGGAATTTTAAAAATTTAAATCAATGCCAAAGCC
>NW_010378416.1:0-303 GCF_000414095.1 Morus notabilis | reverse complement strand
GGCGGATTCAGGCAGCTGAGGGTTACTTCATGCTCTGCATCATCCTCTGAGTCCAACGGTACCGGTGGTGTCATCAACGAAGGCCAGAATAGTGCACAACGAAAAGGAGGCACAGTGGCTGAAATGGGCGGCTCCGGTGATGGCGCTTTAGCAAGAATCGACAGGTGAGACAATAAGGGTTTTGTTTGTCTCGTCGAGCTGAGCCCATAGGGACCGGAATCACTTCGATTGGAGGTCAGGCGGCAAAGTTAGGATGGCGAGAAGTTTCGGTAGTTTTTAGACATTTCACCGGTGATTGCGGCT
>NW_010378415.1:0-302 GCF_000414095.1 Morus notabilis | reverse complement strand
GAATCATGATTGGCTAGCCTAGTATTATTATGTAAATGTAACATCGTAGAATCGTTAGTCTTATTTACTCTTTTCTAGTTAGATACACTAAAAGATGTTCAACTAACCGTGTTGTTTTCTAATTAACTTGGTGTTTAACACTAGCTGAGCATTAATCTCATCTGAGACTAAACACTAATCTCCCCACTCCATTAATCTAAGGGAAGCATAATTAGGATGCTATTAATTCAGAGGCTCTAGATTCTTCTGAAATTTTCGAAAGCGTGCATGCAAAGTATTTTTACATGGAAGGTTTTTTTTTT
>NW_010378414.1:0-302 GCF_000414095.1 Morus notabilis | reverse complement strand
AATAAAAAATTTTCACATAAAATTATATTTTAATTCAAATTAAAAATTTTAATTAGTGAACTAAACGGACTCGTAATATTTACTTGCATCGTAATAATTTTATCAAAGTATAATAATAATAATAATAATAATAATAATAATAATGATGATAATGATTAAATTATCCATTATAGAATAATAACATGAGTTCTTTTTTTCTCATTTTGAACCACAATTCAAACTTTTTTATTACGGTATTTTAAAAAAAATGAATTTTTTTTTTTGTTTCTTGAAAGCAAAAATGAAAATTGAATTTATATTCA
>NW_010378413.1:0-302 GCF_000414095.1 Morus notabilis | reverse complement strand
AAAAAAAAAAACGGTATACATAATTAAGAACAATCAAATTTTACTTTTTAGTTCAATGATTTTGTGATTTTCAGATGATTAACGATGTGATTTATTCGATATTTAACAACTATATAATTAGACATAACATGTCCTGTCATAGATGCACACATATTGAGTAGCAAGAGATGACCTAATACTTATATGCAATTTCAATCGTAAAATTGTATATTAAAAGTAGCAATAAACACAAGAAAAAGTGTGGCTAAAACAAATGAATTTGAAAGTAATTAAAAAACTAGACATTGTAACCTTTTTTTTTT
>NW_010378412.1:0-302 GCF_000414095.1 Morus notabilis | reverse complement strand
GTTTAGGGTTTAGGGTTTAGGGGTCACGGCTCAGGTCTCAGGGCTCAGGCTTCAGGGCTCAGGGTTCAGGGTTCAGGGTTCATTGCTTGGGGTTCAGGGTTTAGGGTTCAGGGTTCTGGGTTTAGGGTTTGGGGTTCGGGGTTCAGGGTTCAGGGTCTGGCGTTTGGGGTTCAGGGTTCGGGGTTCATGGTTCACGGTTCGGGGTTTACAGTTCACAGTTCAGGGTTCAGGGTACAAGGTTCAGGGTTCACGGTTCGCGGTTCAGGGCTCAGGGTTCAGGGTTCAGGGTTTAGGATTCAAGG
>NW_010378411.1:0-302 GCF_000414095.1 Morus notabilis | reverse complement strand
CTGAACCCTGAACCCTGAACCCTGAGCCCAGAGCCCTGAGCCCTGAGCCAAGAACCCTGAACTCCAAACCCCAAACCCTAAACCCTAAACCCTAAACCGTAAACCCCAAACCCAAGACCCTAAAACCTAGACCCTAAATACTACATGATAAACCCTAGGCCCTAAACCCTAAACCCAAAACCCAAAACCTAAACCCTAAACCCCAAACTCCAAACCCTAAACCCTAAACCCCAAACCCCAAAATCCATACCCTAAACCCTAAACCCCGAACCCCGAACCCCAAACCCGATCCCCGAACCTCG
>NW_010378410.1:0-302 GCF_000414095.1 Morus notabilis | reverse complement strand
TGTACTTCCAGTCCGCTTCGTCAATGTAGATACCGTTAGGTCCGCTGCCGCCCTCCAGGTCGATAGCCACGTGGGCTGACACCTGCGGCTTCACGCTCGCCAGGATGGGCACAAAGCCCAGTTGCAAGCTGGTTTCCAGCAATGCGGCCTGGTTCTTCTCGTCGATGTCTGCAGCTTCATCAAGGTAGTAAGGCAGGCGCACTCGACCGGCCTGATCGCGATCCATCAAATGCAGCAACAAGTACATGTTGGTCAGGGCCTTGATGGTCATTGTCGTGCCGTTGGAGGCCGCACCGTCGATG
>NW_010378409.1:0-301 GCF_000414095.1 Morus notabilis | reverse complement strand
TCTCACCTGCATTTTCTTAGGAACACGTTAGAAGACTTTCATATCTATTGACTCTTTTTTTGTTCTTTTAATTATCGCCCTAATTAATTTTTAATATCTGGTTTAGTCGTCAAGTGTTTTATAAGTATTTAATTCCTATTTATATTGTTAGATTGTTGTAATTACAGGACATGATAATGAAGATAGCAAATTTGTTCTTGTTAAAAAAAGAAAAAAGAAAAAATTTATTTTTAAGAGTGCACGAGTATAGAGTTTTACCCCTTACTCTTGATAAATACTCTTTTGTTAGTGTAATTATTTG
>NW_010378408.1:0-301 GCF_000414095.1 Morus notabilis | reverse complement strand
GTAGTAAATCTCAATGTGCACGTTATGGCAAGGGAAGACTTACTACGTTATTATTTACAATTGACGAAGATAAAAGTATTACACGTGGCTTTCAATGATTCCCCATCATCATTATCAAAGAGACCATTTTAGCTAGATGATGATGATAGCCTTTTGCTTAACTTGTTATAGAAATAGTTCCCTATAACATAAGCTTACAAAATCCATATGGAAAGATTGAGAAAGAGATGGAAATAAAAAGGAGAGAGAGAGAGATAAAAAAAAAAAAAAAAAAAAAAAAAAAAAAAAAAAAAAAAAAAAA
>NW_010378407.1:0-302 GCF_000414095.1 Morus notabilis | reverse complement strand
AATTATTTATGAGAGTTTTTTACTGTAATAAAACTTGAATTCTAAACTCGAATTAGCGAAATAAACGGGACCTAAGTCTTATTTATTTCGCTGATTCGAATTTAGAATTTAAATTTTATTATAGTAAAAAATTTTCATAAATAATTATATCTAATTTTTTTATTACAATAAAAAATTCTCACATAAAATTATATCTCAATTCAAATTAAAAATCTAAAAAAGCGAATTAAACGACATAAATGGGATGGGTTAAACGGGAGCACATATTTGAACGAGGCTGTCGTTTAATCTCCTCTTAAAAA
>NW_010378406.1:0-302 GCF_000414095.1 Morus notabilis | reverse complement strand
AACTCGAATTAAAAACTCGAATTAGGGAACCGAACGGGCCTAAGTAAGAGGAAAAGGGTAAAAACAAGTACAAAAAATACAAAAGGTAAAGAGCATAAGTGAATACAAAATTAAACCGTTTTTTCTTAAGCTCTAAGAAAGAAAATAATAGATAACTAGTAACTAAAAAGTACAAAAGGTGAATGGTATAAATGAAAATAAAAATTAATTAAATTGTAAATAAGAGGAAAGAGTAGATAAAAAGTAAGTAAAAAAACAAAAGATAAAGGGTATAATTGTACAAAAGGTGAAGGGTATAAATG
>NW_010378405.1:0-302 GCF_000414095.1 Morus notabilis | reverse complement strand
ATAATAATAATAGCTTTTTAGCTCTAGGGAGCCTATAAAAGGAAATATATACACACGACTCCTCATTTCGAACTTATTATTGTATAACCGAGTTTAGAATAAAATTCAAACACATAAAAGATCGGTGTAGATTCGTCTGTTGAAACTTTGCGGCCTTTTCCTCTACGTGAGTTTTATAAATTTTTTTAATCGTGTCCCTTGTGAATATGTTTTTTCAACATGTATATAATTTCTAAATAACATCGTATAGAGAGTTTAGCATTTTTCTACAGTATTGCAAATTCCTCCTCTTTTTTTTTTTT
>NW_010378404.1:0-302 GCF_000414095.1 Morus notabilis | reverse complement strand
TTGTTGTTCAAATGATTTTTCATTAAAAATCACAACTAGATCCTACATAGGCCTGAGCCCCTGTTTAACTGTTCTTATTACTGTGGCCTGGGCCCCTATTTAACTGCATGGTCTAGCCGGAATCTCTAACTCTTTAAGATTTCCTCCCTTGGGAGGCCGATGACCTGTCAGTCTCTTAACTTTACTGACCTCTGGATTTGCATTTCAAAGTATGTTAAAACTTTACTGAATGCTATGCAACGCTTTCTCTACATGCACATGCTAACATGAGATGCATAATACTTCATGCATACCTTAAACTG
>NW_010378403.1:0-302 GCF_000414095.1 Morus notabilis | reverse complement strand
TATATATATATATATATATAGTGTTAAAGTACTTAACTAGTGCTAGAGACGATAAGATAACATTTGAATTTAGGATAAGATAACTATTGATGTAGCATTTAAATTTACGATAAGATTATCAGCAGAAATCTCTCCAACCACAAGCAAGTTTAAATTTTATAATTTATATTTTAAATCTTGTATTCTGAATCTACTAGAATTTGCTAGATATTGTAGTTGTTATTTATCCTTATCTTTTTGTTACTTTGTTCCACACGTAGACATATATTGTGGAACTAAGTGATGTACTCATACTGTATATA
>NW_010378402.1:0-302 GCF_000414095.1 Morus notabilis | reverse complement strand
TTGTCTCTCCTCTTGAACCATAAGATTAAACACCTTTACAACAGAAGGTAATGGATCCATCATTAAGATTTGACCGCGCATTCCAGCATATGATTCGTTCAAACTCATAAAAAATTGCTTAACGTACTCCTGTTCTTGGTAGTCCATCCAGGATTTCATGCCACCACAATTGCAAACGGGAACGGGCTGGAAGTTCTTAAGCTCATCCTAAAGGATTTTCAATCGGGTAAAATAGGTGTTAACATCCAAAGACCCCTGAGAAAGAGCGTGAAGTTGTTGTTTAATTTGGAAGACACGAAGAG
>NW_010378401.1:0-302 GCF_000414095.1 Morus notabilis | reverse complement strand
AAAACTTTTTTATTTTTATTTTTATACAAAAAATAAAATTATTTTAAAATGATATTTAAATGCACCTTACATTTATAGCCCGTTTAGTTCATAGATTAGAATCATGAGATTAGAATCATTTTAGATTTACATGTATTTTTTATGAGAGAATATTATAACAAATCATGAATCATGATTCAAATCAGAGAACGAATCCTTCAACTAAACGGGTCCTTAGTCACGGCGGCTGCGGTGAGGGGAAAACGTGAGACCCACCTTTTTTGTTTTCCTTTTTTTGTGTTGTTTTTTTACTTGAAACATGT
>NW_010378400.1:0-302 GCF_000414095.1 Morus notabilis | reverse complement strand
TCTTTGTAATATATATGTTATTTTTTACTGTCTTTTGATTATTGGTTCTGTTTCTGCTTGGTTTTCATGTTTCGTGACATCTGTTCTTACTTTTTGTTATTTATTTTGTTGGTTTCATTTGCGATTTTGGCTTTGTTGGTTTGACTTGATAGTTTTGTTTGGGTTGCTTTTTTCTTTCTCCTTCACTGATTCGTTTCGTCGCTGCTGAGTCATCAAAATCTAACTGTTTTATCAAAATTTTTCTATATTCTTCATCGTTTGGTTTCATAGATTTTTTTGTATGGGAATTGTGTATTGATTGT
>NW_010378399.1:0-302 GCF_000414095.1 Morus notabilis | reverse complement strand
AAAAAGTAGTCGGTGATTTAAATTTCAAGTGACAACTTTTTTTATGCTTTTGGTTTTTAACGTTCATTCGCAGCCAGCGTACGTAACTGAGCTAATTATAACGTCCACTTATGAGTTATGAACAAGTAACATACTTTCTTCTCCTTGTCTTCACGTGCATGGAGTTGCATACGTGAAAATCTTCTCATTCGCAAAACAATTAATCAACATATTGGGGGCGCTCGTAGCTGTGAAATTAATTCAGAATCATTTATTAAATTACAAGGAGAGGATATAAAATCATGGGGCTCGGCTTAGATTAA
>NW_010378398.1:0-302 GCF_000414095.1 Morus notabilis | reverse complement strand
GTCTTATGAACTTTAAAAACTCACTTTACCCTTAAATTTTAAATTGTTCCCACTTAACCCATTTTGTTGAAATTGCAGTCACATGCTCTTTCTACTTAAATTTCTTTAAAAAAGAAATGGATAAAAATCACATAACCACACTTAACCCCATTTTTTGATATGATTTTAGCATAAATTCTTACAAAAAGGTTTAAATGAGCCTAATCTAAAATTTAGGGGGCAAGTAAGAGTTTTTAAAGTTTAGGAGACTAATTGAGAATGAGCCTAATAAAGTTCAAGAGGCACCGGTGATAATAATTCTA
>NW_010378397.1:0-302 GCF_000414095.1 Morus notabilis | reverse complement strand
GAGAGAGAGAGAGAGAACTCAATGGAAAAATCTTGATAGAGAGAAACATAGTGTATGATTCTTTCTGTCATTCCACAAGTACCTGTTATTGTAAATGATTTGTATTTTTAGATCGTCATGACATTTTTATCAAACAGTACAACTTTACGGGCATGCAGGTGATAACAAATGTATTAGCCACAGGTGCTGTTGCAGGATTTATCGTGACGAGAGAAAAGGAGAAATGGGTTGGTCATGACTATGCCAACTATCAAAGTTCATTTTTTAAGAGATCGTATGCATCAGCAGGATTGCTTCTTCTT
>NW_010378396.1:0-302 GCF_000414095.1 Morus notabilis | reverse complement strand
TGCTACTAGATTTACCTTCCAGATATAGAATAAAAACTTGGGAAAAAGGAATAATATTCTTAAATATTCGAAAGAATATGTATATTTTGTACTGGATTGATGATTTGGATTCCGAGATTAGAGAGGTTTTTAAATATGATTATTTGATAATGACCGACTTAGCTAGCTCATTGGCTTTATATCTGCAATCATGAATATTTGCAAGTTGCGACGAGCAAATATATAATATATAACGTTAATGTATCCTGCCCGCATTTTGTGCAAAATAACTATAAAATATACTTCTTATATATATATATATA
>NW_010378395.1:0-302 GCF_000414095.1 Morus notabilis | reverse complement strand
TAATTTTTCCCCTTTATAAAATAATAATAATAATAATAATAACAACAACAACCATGCTAGTCGAACCTAATCTTGAGTTTAACAAACCTCTAAATTCTGATTATAACTTTATTCAATATGTATTTTATAATTACAATAGATATACAGAATATAGCTCTTGGATGGCAGCAAAGGGCGCTAGCAATAGACATGTGTCGTCACCAAAAAGCACAAGGCTCAATTATCATAAGCCAATGGTACAGATGTCAGGCAATAACGCCATGAACAAGAAATCTTAAAAATTATCTTTTTTTTTTTTTTTT
>NW_010378394.1:0-302 GCF_000414095.1 Morus notabilis | reverse complement strand
ATATATTATTATTTTAAATATTATTACATGTTTTTAAAAATTAAATTACCAAACACAATTTCAATTTTTTTAAAATTAAAAATAATTTCGAAATAAAACTATTAAACACATTTTCAGAAATAATTCTAAAATAAAAATAAAAATATTTTTATTTTTATTTTTATTTTCATACAAAAAATAAAATTATTTTGAAACGAATTTCAAACGCACCAACATCTCATCAGCCCTTGGTTTAAAAGAATTTTGACAAAATAACCCTTGAGCTTAGATAGAGATCATCATCAGTGAAATCCGGCCCTCTC
>NW_010378393.1:0-302 GCF_000414095.1 Morus notabilis | reverse complement strand
CTTGATGGCATTCCCAAGAAAGGTACGCCGCCATGTCCGAGACGCTGCTCAGTTCCCGCAATCTGGCTTTCGAGCTGTATGAAGTGCTGGACGCCGAAGCGCTGATCCAGCGCGAACGTTTTGCCGAGCACAGCCGGGAAACCTTCGATGCAGCGATCAGCACAGCGCGCAGCATCGCGGAAAAATACTTCGCACCCCACAACCGCAAAAATGATGAGAACGAGCCGCGCTACGAGAACGGCGCAGCGGTGCTGATTCCGGAAGTGAAACCCGCCGTGGACGCCTTTCTGGAAGCGGGGTTT
>NW_010378392.1:0-302 GCF_000414095.1 Morus notabilis | reverse complement strand
ATTGTTATACTTTCTTACGTGCAACCTCCGCTAAAATGAGATGCCAAAATATTAATTAATAATTAAAAAAATGAATTTGCGTTTGATGGTTTGAAACAGCGATTTTGAAATCCCAAATCAAATCAAGTAAAAAAAATAACGATCCAGTTCAAATCGAACCAATTAACCTTATATGGTTTTGGCTGTTTTAAAAACTAGCAACTTGCTGATCATATGAGCCCAAAGGCAATAAAATATAATCTACGCAAAAGCTAAATGTCGAAAATTTCTTTTGAATATGGTTATTTGCAAAAGAAAAGGAA
>NW_010378391.1:0-302 GCF_000414095.1 Morus notabilis | reverse complement strand
GTCTCTCTTCCCCCTTTTAGCGTATACAAACTTAAGAGGTGGGGACCTATCAGCCTCCTTCGTCGCGGTGGTTCGCTCTCTGATTCTGAATCATTAGATCGAGAAGGAATTCGGGGACAGTGGTGACGATGATGCTGGTGTGGTGGAGTTCCAGACAATTCCCGATCCCGCCGCTGACGACGAGATTCGCCTGATCCGTCGATGTTGGCAGACTTCGATTTGGATAGAGCTTCACTCATCTCTTGCAGAAATTTGTCAAACTTCAATTCAATGCGTTGTTCTAGATCACCCATGGCATTCCA
>NW_010378390.1:0-301 GCF_000414095.1 Morus notabilis | reverse complement strand
TTTTTTTTTTTACCAAGCTTTTGTCCTATTGGCTTTTCCTTAGAAAGGTTTTTATTTAATGAGGAAATCGTAAATAAAATATCTCTTTTTATATTTCCACTGACTATTCGAACTTATATATTTGTTAACTTGTTTAAAAATTTAAAAATAAAAAATAAAAATAAAAAAATTGAAAATTGCATGCTTAGATGGGATAGCCCATCTAAACCCATGATAGGCCAAGATGGGCCTTGAGTGGGCCAACCCATTCAAGGCCCATGACATGGCCCGCGGCATGGCCTAACATGACCCACGTAAAATT
>NW_010378389.1:0-302 GCF_000414095.1 Morus notabilis | reverse complement strand
CCATCATCTATTTTCTTTTCTCTCTCTTTTCCACCCTACCAAACACACTGTTAGGTATCCGTTAATAAATTCGTACCCGGGTTCAGACTTCAGAATAAGGGTTGTTTAGTTTGCTGATTCGAGTTGATATATGATTTTATGTGAGAGTTTTTTATTATAGCAAAAAAATTAGATGTGACTGTTTCTAAGAGTTTTTTTACTGTAACAAAATTTGAATTTTAAACTCGAATCGATAAAATGAACGAGTCATCAATTTTATTAACCGTAGAAAAACAAAACGATAAGAAATAAACAACTCCAAC
>NW_010378388.1:0-302 GCF_000414095.1 Morus notabilis | reverse complement strand
ACTCGATCAACTGTTCGTTCAACTGCTGCGCGAGCGCATCAGCCATGGTGACCTGAAAGGGCATAACGTGTTCTGGCATCAGGATCGCTGGGCTCTAATCGATCTGGATGCGATGTGCCAGCACTCATCACAAGCATCGTTCAGCGAGGCCTTTGCCCGAGACCGGGCACGCTTCCTGCGCAACTGGCCAGCAGACAGTACGCTGCACCAATTGCTGGAGCAGCGCTTACCGAACGGCGCAGTATAAAGCCCTGCGCCGTTCTGCCCTGTTCTGGCTTAACTGATGTGGGTCAAGTTCAGCA
>NW_010378387.1:0-302 GCF_000414095.1 Morus notabilis | reverse complement strand
TCCGTTACATCAACGGGTCTTTGATTCTTGAGTTCTTTATTCTTCGGCTGCATTCTTGGTCTTCGGGTTGGATTTCTTCTTCCTTGGGGTCAGAAACTTTTCCGAGTCTGTCGGCACGCATTACGGACTGTCTGCGCGTTGGTACGCTAGGCGCGCAGGGGCGCACGGGCTGTGCTGGGGCGCGTAGGGACGTGAGGGGGGGCGCGGGGCGCGCTGGGGTGCACAGGGGCGCGAGGGACGAGCTGGGGCGCGCGATTTTACCGATTTCTGGAAATTTTCTGGGCAGTTTTTTGGGTTTCTTT
>NW_010378386.1:0-302 GCF_000414095.1 Morus notabilis | reverse complement strand
GATTGGAAACGATGTCAACAGAATGGTGAGCTCAGCTAGCTACTTCTGTTGCCGGCCGCACCGGATCATGATCGCCCTAGTGCATTCGGGATTGAGAAGCTGAATTTCAAGGGCTCGGTCCAATGTTATGTTGGGCCCACATCTTCGATGACCATCAAAAGGCCCATTCAAACGAAGTCCAACCCAATGATTATGGTAATCTTGATAAATACTTTTAACTGCACGATGAATCAGAAGTTTTACTTCATAACTATTAAATAATTACACTAATAAAAAAATATTTATTAAAAATAAAGAATAAA
>NW_010378385.1:0-301 GCF_000414095.1 Morus notabilis | reverse complement strand
AAATAGGCTCGATGATCTTTGCTCCCTCTGTTAAATTTAAAAGGAAAAAGGGAAAAATACATGTTCTCAAAGACAAACTAACTTACAGGAAACTAAAATTTTTCAGCATGAGATGAAGACGGAATTACTCACATGAAGAAAACTTCCATTGTTGTTGTTATCCTTATCTTCATCCAAAATTTCCTCTTCATTTACATCTCGCATGTCCCTCAGAGCTGGACTTTGATCAGCAAAATACTCAGATTTCCTCCTAAGCTTGGAGCCAAACACAACTCGATATCTTTGACCAAAAAAAAAAAAA
>NW_010378384.1:0-302 GCF_000414095.1 Morus notabilis | reverse complement strand
TTCGAATAGACCATTTATGTAATAGAAAAAAATAGAAAAGAGAGAAAAAGAAAAAATTTAGAGCTCATTTAGTTCGCTGATTTGAGTTAAAATGTGATTTTATATGAGAGTTTTTTACTCTAACAAAAAAATTAGTTGTGCTTTTTTTAAAAGTTTTTTACTGCAGTAAAAATTGAATTCTAAACTCAAATCGATAAAATGAACGAGATCGTAATTTATGTACACAAATAGTACTATGAATAAATTAGACTTTAAAAGTAGTATTCAACTTAATGTATACCTTGAATTTGTTATGAATATAT
>NW_010378383.1:0-302 GCF_000414095.1 Morus notabilis | reverse complement strand
ACACGTGTACTTTATTAATAAAATATATTATTATTTAAATAAAAAATAAAAAAATAAAATTTAAATATCAAATAATAAATATAAAGTGATAAAAGTATAAGAAAAAGTGACGTTAGTTTTCTCGTGATAATATTTATATAAGTTGTGTTGTGTTTCGTTGTACTTTCTGGCATATGTTGGGAAATCGTAAACTCTACAAACTTATTCCAATGCATTGAGATTATCCAGATGCTTGGTTACGAGAATGGATTTGCAGAGAAGCCGAAGGTGGCTTTTTTATTATAGTTTTTTTCCCTTTTTTT
>NW_010378382.1:0-302 GCF_000414095.1 Morus notabilis | reverse complement strand
ACGCTCTATCACAATTTATTTCTTATTCTCAATTTTCTCCTGCTCACAATGCCTTCTTAGCGGCCATCTCTTCTACCGATGAGCCAAAATCATTTACCCAGGCAGTTAAGCATCAACATTGGCGACGAGCCATGGAGAATGGGGTTTCTGCTTTGGAGAATAATCACACTTGGACCTTGGAACCCTTGCCTCCTGGTAAACGGGCTATTGATTCAAAATGGGTATACAAGGTGAAGTATCGACCATATGGAAGTATTGAACGTTATAAGGCGCGACTCGTTGCTAAAGGCTATACTCAAATT
>NW_010378381.1:0-302 GCF_000414095.1 Morus notabilis | reverse complement strand
AGCGTTCCCGGAGAGGTAATTACGAGTTGCCGAAAAAGCACCATCAACAGTTATGTTTCTATATATTTGATGATTTGGTGTGGTAAAAATCTAATCTCTTTAATTATCATAATTTTTTTTGTCAACTACCTAATTTATTAGTAACCATTGTTTGTTTTGTTCTATCTGAACCTACAACTAAAAACATCTAACTAAATCAACTGCGACATGCAATGGTCAGTTCGGTTTTGAAACAGGAAGAGATCTCGATCATTTAGATCGATTTTGTCAGTTAATTCAATTGAACAATTTTTTTACTGCTC
>NW_010378380.1:0-302 GCF_000414095.1 Morus notabilis | reverse complement strand
ATAATATAATATAATTGTAATTTTTAATTATATTATAATTGAAATATTATTATTTTTTATGTAATATTATAATATTTTTTATTATATTATAATTATATTAACCATTTTGATAATATTGTTATATTTTATATCATAATTATATAATATATTATATAATAATAGTTTTATTCTATTATATTAAATATATTAATAAATATATTATATATTGTTTATTATATAATCTTATAATATATCTTATAGTATTCTAATTATGTTAACCATTTTAATAATATTATTATATTCTATATCATAATTATATAATA
>NW_010378379.1:0-301 GCF_000414095.1 Morus notabilis | reverse complement strand
ATTATTTATATACAAATACAATTAATAAATAATATTATATATAATATATGTACACAATATTATAAAAAATAAAACAAAACATACAAAAACATATATTAAATATTCGGGTTGCCTTATCGGGCTTCGGGCAGCCAAGACCTACCCGAAGCCCATTCAAGGTGGAGGTCGGACTCGGACGGGCAACTTGTATTTTTTGAACGGACGGGCTCAAACAACGAGCACAAGTTCAATTTTTTCAGGTGGTCGCGGGCTGCTCGTCTAAAGTTTCAGCACTAATATTGAGGCGTTGAGTTCAACTTGT
>NW_010378378.1:0-302 GCF_000414095.1 Morus notabilis | reverse complement strand
CGAATCAGATCCTGATGCCTTCGATGATGAAGGCGAAGTCAGCAGCAACTTTGATTACAACTAACAGAAATAAAACAAGAGCGCTGCCGGCGTTCTCTTGTCATCCATTAATAGCCACCTTTGAGTGTGCGAACTGGGGTCCGGCCCCCAGACGGAGAAATCTATGAAAAGCATGAATAAATCGAAACTGATCAGCATGATTGACGTTGTAGTGATCGCAGCAGCAAAGCTAATCTGGAAAGCAATGAATCTCTTTGATCCAAGGCCAGTACAGACTCACTATGCCGCGCGTCCTCCTATCG
>NW_010378377.1:0-302 GCF_000414095.1 Morus notabilis | reverse complement strand
GGTTGTAGTGAGAGAACTTTCCTGTTGCATTTTGTTTAGATTTTTTTTTTCCTCTTTCTTTGGGGTTCCCATAAGCTATAAAAGAGAGTTTTAGAAGAAATAAAGAACGCATTTAGAATTAATTTTAAAATGATTTTATTTTTTGTATAAAAATAAAATTTTTTTTTTTTTAATCTCATACATAAATTATTTTTAAAAATGCGTTTGATAATTTTATTAAGAGATTGTTTTCAATATAAGAAAAACTAAAATCCCGTTTAGTTATATATTTTTGAAAACATCTAATAGTATTTTAAAAAATA
>NW_010378376.1:0-302 GCF_000414095.1 Morus notabilis | reverse complement strand
AGGTAATTCTCGTATAAATTAGACATATCATTTCGTTTTAATTAATTTTCGGCCGTTATTGGTATTTAACATATGGTTACATTTCTACCCGTTTCTTATATTCTAGATTACGTTTAATTTATTTAGCAATGACAACATGGATTTATTGCTTTGAGTTGGATACCGCCAAATGAAAGAATATATATATATATATAGATAGATTTAATCTAAAACCTCTTACAAGTAAATTAACACCCTCTATAGATCAATGTTCACAAAAACTCTATCGTTTTATATATCTCTCTTAGAAGTGGAAGTTCTTC
>NW_010378375.1:0-301 GCF_000414095.1 Morus notabilis | reverse complement strand
TGATCGGGAAGTCAAGTGAATATTTCCAGTAATAAATCGTTTGAAGAAGTGGCGTTGAGGAATTTGGAGGCCCCTGAAGAAGATGAGGATACATCTGTTTCAGCATCATTTTCTCTCCTCTTCTCTTCCTTGTGCACAAAACTAACAGCAATCTTTGATCGCAAAATCAGCCATCGCCAAGCGAAGGGGGTGGCTGGCTGGTTAGGGTTTAAAGTGGTTCGATAAGAAAGTTTAACATGGTTCGATAATGTGCCTAAATTCACAGACTAAAAAAAAATTGAGAATATTCAAGTGGTACGGA
>NW_010378374.1:0-301 GCF_000414095.1 Morus notabilis | reverse complement strand
TTTATCCTTTAGGAAAGTGATGATAAACTATGATATTATGAACTGTGTTGTTGTTTTGATACAAAACGAAATTTATGGTTTCATTTGCTTGTGGGTTTTATGGTTTGAGCTAGATTATGAATTTATGATTGAAATTCTAAAATTTCTCTGGCAGGGAATGAATTTCTGGCGCTATACTGACTAAAAATTATGCACCTTGTTAAGGAAATGAAGCCTGGTTTTCTTTGGAGTGTTCCCAGGTTTAGGACGCAAAGAAACTGTGATTTAGGTTCAACCCTTGAACCCAATAGTGACCTTAAAA
>NW_010378373.1:0-301 GCF_000414095.1 Morus notabilis | reverse complement strand
TCACGTTGATCATTAATTTAATTTTAATTTTCATATTTTCAGGAAAATTCACCGACACATATTAGAAAAACTAATTTATATGCATCAAAATAACTATAAAGTTTCTTAATTTATGTTAGCTTTATATATTTGTCACTTAAAGGTTTTGCCTTGTTTTCTCTCGTTATCTTCTTATGATTACTAATGTTAACATTTTGCTATAGCCATGTGCCGATTTGATTTCCTCCTCAGTACAACTTGTAAGTTGGCGCAATATCTGAACCAGTTAAATCATTTGAAAATCTACTCTAAAACACGATAA
>NW_010378372.1:0-301 GCF_000414095.1 Morus notabilis | reverse complement strand
ATCAGATGGAAAGCTGTCCTCATCTTTAAAAATTGTTGATGTGGTAAGAGGTCTTTGTTTCTTATCGGTGTGTCTCAGAATCCAACTGCACTGGCTGGCACCATTGTTTTCTTTTGCTTCTTCACGCAAGAAACAACACGATTTTCACTTTCTGAACTTGAAATCATAATTACTTAGTGTGCCATGGTACATTATGGAGCTAAAACCAATGGGCAATCTTGTTTTCTTCTTTTTACATTGTGAAGGCAAGATGGAGGGTGATTAGTGGTAGAATGAGTCCATGATGTTTAGGACAACATAG
>NW_010378371.1:0-301 GCF_000414095.1 Morus notabilis | reverse complement strand
AAAAAATAAGAAGTGAGTAAAACTCACCAACTCGAGTTATTACTTGAGTTTAAAATTTGAGTTACGTTTAATAAATACATAACTCAGTTTAATTTCACACTCAAAATATTGGTTATTTTGGTAAACTATTATTCTAATATTTCAAAAAATAATCTCCCCCACCTTTTTCCCTCCCCCGGACTCCACTCTCTCTTGCCGACCAAATGAAACCCCAGTCAGTCCCAGTCCTAGTATAAATCCGACGCTTTTCTCTCTCCTCTTTCTCTCTCTAACTACAGAAGACGAAGAAGAAGAAGAAGAC
>NW_010378370.1:0-301 GCF_000414095.1 Morus notabilis | reverse complement strand
TATTATTCAAAGAGAACACCCATATCACTTTTTGACCAAATGGGATATCTTGATAGAATTTTGACTAAAAACAATTTGTAGCCAAACTACTTTAACTTTAATAATACCCACATCTCTGCTTCATATTGCTTCATATGATATTATTCGTTTTAGACTTATCATACAATTTTGTTCTAGAGGGCTTTTCTATCAAAAGGTCTCGTCTTATTTTGAGGGCATATTTGGCAAACCCTTCTAGAAGGTGTATTTGGCTTCATATCCCCAAAAGATGCATTTGAAAGTGTTTTGTATGATATGTCAA
>NW_010378369.1:0-301 GCF_000414095.1 Morus notabilis | reverse complement strand
GTTTTTGTATATGGAGGGATCGAGGGCTAGTTCAAATGACTCAAGTTACTTCACACGAGCTTATACTTGGCCATCTTTTTGTTCTAGACTCAAGAGGGGAAAAAAAGGAATGTAATTATTTACCACACGCATAATTAGTTAGACTATTATTATTGTACAAAATGACAATATACTACAAAATATAAAGTTTTTTTTTACGTGAAAGCTTTCAAACTTGTGGTCTAAGAAGCAGTAACGTAATATGTAATTTATATTTATGGCCAGTGCACGACATTATTGGTCAAGGGGGATCAAAATTGGT
>NW_010378368.1:0-301 GCF_000414095.1 Morus notabilis | reverse complement strand
CACCACTTCACGTGATGAAAAAAAGGGAAAGTGGGATGTTAATACTTTATCCTTGAGTTTCACGTGATGAAAGAAAGGGAAAGTGGGATGTTAATACTTTATCCTGTGAGTTCGAAAGATCTTGGTGAACCAAGATCCCGATCTAAAACACAGCCTCATATGTACTCCGTTGATTCAAAGGAAGTCTTCACCTATGCTTTAATAAATCATCATATATGCCGATTACCTGTGAAGCTCCACCACATCGTCCACAGCAAATGCGATCCGAAGGCACCCCAAACTTAAAACAAAACAAAATCAT
>NW_010378367.1:0-301 GCF_000414095.1 Morus notabilis | reverse complement strand
CCGCTACAATAAGGACATGGGCAGAGACCATTTCCTAAGCTTCGCTTGGAGTGTCTACGACAGACTTGTCATGATCAAGAGGGACAATGCAAGCATGAAAAGATCTTTGCGCATTTCATCATTGGTGAAAGAGTTCAACTCTGGACATTATTTTTCCAGTGAAGTTTGATGTCTTCAGTCTTTGAAAACCATTCTAATGAGCACCTCTGCTCTTGCTAAGTAAGTTTACAGTGCTAGTTTGAGATTGTAATATAGTTTGATGTGTGATTACTATACAGTATTTGTGCGTGCCGTAATGTAT
>NW_010378366.1:0-301 GCF_000414095.1 Morus notabilis | reverse complement strand
TATATTATAATATTTTTTATTATATGTTATATTATATTATATTTTAAGATATAGCTACTATATAATATAGTTTAATTATATTATAATATTAAAGGATAAAAATAAAAAAAAAATTTAGAATGACTATTCCTCCTATATGAGGAAAGAATGATGATTCACTCAAAATTGGTGAATGACCATTTCTTTTGAATGATCATTTATTTTTTATAAATCAAACCAAACATCAAACTAGAATTTCATTCCATTCTATTCCATTCCTTTCCACCCAACCAAATAGACCCTTAAATCAATTTTCTGCTTG
>NW_010378365.1:0-301 GCF_000414095.1 Morus notabilis | reverse complement strand
AGTAAATGAGAAATGTGCATAATACCCAAATAGTAGATGTTTACTCTTATCATTTTCTTCTTCAAAGAAAAAGAATTTACTCTTTAATTTTTTTTGTCTACTTTTAGTTATATACTCTTGTCATTTTAAAGGGTAAAGAATCTTACTGTACATAGAATAATTACCTATATAATGAATAAAATTGCTGACTTTTGGCTTTTCTAGTTTCACGAATGCAATCTTTCTACATTTAACAAGACTCGTATAACTAAGTTTCTTTTTTGAATATAAAACTCTTAAATTGAACAACATGAGCCAGCCC
>NW_010378364.1:0-301 GCF_000414095.1 Morus notabilis | reverse complement strand
TCCTCCAAGGAGAAAGACGGCACTTAGTAAATTCCAAGGAATTTTCGAAGGAGAAACAGGAAGGAAATCAATGATCATGAATCAAGGTATTAACAGAACCCATTGCCTTTACATAGAAATACGGGTAACATAAAAATTGTCTAAAAAAAAATGGGGTGATAAAAGATAGTCCCTCAAGCGTCGTCGCCACCATCCGCTGGCTCCTCGTCACCACCACCCGCTGGCTCTTCGCCGCCACCAACGAAGGGAGCATTCTCTTCATCGCCACCAGGAGGGGGCACTTCCTCGTCGCCAGCAGGAG
>NW_010378363.1:0-301 GCF_000414095.1 Morus notabilis | reverse complement strand
ATAAGGTCATTTTTTAGAATGTAAAATGTTAAATTTAACCTTCTCATTATTTTACCAAAAGCTAATAAATTTTGAAAAAATTATTTTAATTTAAAGCATTATTTTTATTTTTAATTTTGATTAATTAATGAGAATGGTAACTTTGATATTTTACATTCTAAAAAATGACCTTAAGGTATTAAAACATAATTTTTTAAAACGTCAAGGTACTAATTTAAAATTATTAAAAACACGAGATACCAAAAGATAATTACATTATAACACATGGTACCAATATAAAATTTTATCTTAATTTAAATAT
>NW_010378362.1:0-301 GCF_000414095.1 Morus notabilis | reverse complement strand
CCATAGTCATAGGTGAGGGCATGTTTTTTAATGTGGAAATTTCCATTTTGATATCTTGTGTTATATTAAAATCTGTTTTTAGTAATTTGTGTTTTTTATAGTATTAAATTGGTACCGTAATATTAAGAGAATTTTTTTTGTGTACCTTAAGGTCCTTTTTTGAGGGGAAAAAAAAAGTTTGTCCTTATTAATCATTTCTTATTTCATTGACACAAAAAAAAAAAAAAAAAAAAAAAATTTGAAGCAGATTTTTTTTAAAGGCAAATAGAATGTTTGGTTACAGAAATAATGTTTTTCTATT
>NW_010378361.1:0-301 GCF_000414095.1 Morus notabilis | reverse complement strand
AATAATATCTTATATTATGTATTATACATTATAATTATATTTATCATTATAATATAATAAAATATACAATATAATTTTGAAATTGTAATAAATAATTATAATAATAATTGGGATAGTAGTATGTTCTATAAAATTAAATATAATAATTATATATTTTATAAATAATAATATTACATTATATTATATTATGTTACATTATTTTATAGGATATAGATGTGATGTTTTCATTAATAATATGATATAGTTAAAATGAAAATTAGGATTTTATTATTTTAAATATATAATATTATAATTATAATCA
>NW_010378360.1:0-301 GCF_000414095.1 Morus notabilis | reverse complement strand
ACAGGAATTCCCACCAACTAGCAAGCTGGATCCTAAAGTGTATGGCGATAAAAGCAGTAAAATCACTGAAGCACATATCAAGAACAACTTGGATGGTCTCGGCGTGAACGAGGTCATGTTCCTAGCTCGATTTTTTGTTTTAATTTTTAATTTTTAAGTTTCAAGGCCTGCAGATATAGTGATTTAATGATTTCTTACTAGAAACCAATTTGGCTGAATAGGCTCTCAAGAGCAACAAGTTATTTATATTGGACTACCATGATGCCTTTATGCCATACTTGAGGAGGATAAACACAACTGC
>NW_010378359.1:0-301 GCF_000414095.1 Morus notabilis | reverse complement strand
AAAAAAAAATTTGTCTCAAACTCTATCAAATGCAAGGGAAATCAGCGGAGATTTGCTAGAGAAGGGTATTGTGCGTGACAACCAGGGCCAACGTGCTCTTCAAATCGGCATGGCCACCGTTTTCTCTGACGAAGCTGACTCGTTGAACTTTGACAAGAGGGTCGAACAGACCACGGCGAGGTGCTCCGTGCAGATGGTGGATTTGCGACGGGTCCTCGTTCGCGTGTGGGTGGCTCGCGTGTTGACGGGGGCGGCAGCCATGGATCTATTTTGTGGTGTTTTTTTCCTTTTTTTTTTTTTT
>NW_010378358.1:0-301 GCF_000414095.1 Morus notabilis | reverse complement strand
ATATATATATATATATGCATATATAAATGAGCTTGCTTCGTGTTTATGATATTTTCTTTGTGAGAAAGAAGAGTGATAAACCTCCTTAAGCCCTCCAAAATGGCATCTACTGAGTGCCACTTAATTGCAATATTTGCAGCATTGTTAGCTTCGCTTGTTGCAAGAGCTAGTGCTATTGACATATTTCTAGAATGGAATGTTGCCCTTGATAATACTACTAGACCTGTCTCAGTAGATCAACCTGTATGACCCTCTCATTTCATATATATGATCATGTTTTATTAATCTCTCTCTATGTTAT
>NW_010378357.1:0-274 GCF_000414095.1 Morus notabilis | reverse complement strand
ATATGGGAGAGTGATTTTTCTATTCAATTGTTAAAATTTAGCATAGGCATATTAATTTAGTACTACATTATAGATGTTTTTACAATAACGCCCTAATATGGTAACCAACGATTATGTGCCACGTGTAGTACCTACGGCATAGCAATCCTAAAATCTGTCCCCATAACTCACACTGAAATGATCTTAGTTGGTGGGCATTATTAATGTTGTTATTTAAGCAACGTTGTCTCCTTTTTTTTTTTTTTTTTTTTTTTTTTTTTTTAAAAGGAGAAAT
>NW_010378356.1:0-301 GCF_000414095.1 Morus notabilis | reverse complement strand
GTCCTCCCTCCACGTGTCCCCCATATTTTCCCCCATAACAGCTACCCCCCAGGTCGAGGGCTTCTTTTAGACAGCCTCGAGCTTAGGTTCGGTCGTCCTTCCGTGCTTTAGGTGTGGGAAACCGGTCCCGAGCCTTCGCCCGCAATGATGGTCTAGATGCTTCAGATTTTCTTGAGGAACGCAACCGTCGCGTCGGTCATTTCCCTATGTTGACGTGAGGCCTTATTTCGAAAGGACGTATATGAGCCCTTAGATCGCGCCCCTTCATTTTCCCGCCTTTGCTTTGCTGTCGTTCGATCTG
>NW_010378355.1:0-301 GCF_000414095.1 Morus notabilis | reverse complement strand
TACATGACACGTACAAGAAAAGGGTTAATGAAACATACGGTAGGGATAAGAAAAGAAAAGAAAAGAAAAGAAAAACAAAATTGGTTTTTTATTGAGAAACCAACAATCATTTGCCATAAAAGGGACGCACGTGAATTGCGGTAAAATAATGTTATAGAGTATTGGCGGTATTCGCAAACAACTAATATAAATCGAACCTGAGACTTGTCTTCTATTAGTATAGTGTATGACACAAGCGGTGTTTTTAAATTTTTTTTTTTTTACTGCAATATACCTACCAAAAATTAACTTGCAAAACTTT
>NW_010378354.1:0-301 GCF_000414095.1 Morus notabilis | reverse complement strand
CAGCCCCGGTAAAGCCCCGGGACAGCCCCGATACAGCCCCAAGACAGCCCCGGTACAGCCCCGGCGCAGTCCCGGTACAGCCCTAGTACAACCCTGGGTAAACCCCAGGACAGCCCCGGTACAACCCTGGACCACCCCGGGGCAGCCCCGGTAAAGCCTTGGTACAGCCCCGGGACAGCCCTGGGACAGCCCTGGGGCAGCCCCGGTACAGCCCCAGGACATCCCCGGGACAGCCCCACGGCAGCCCCGGTACAGCCCCGGAATGGCCCCGGGCCGGCCCCGGGACATCCCCGGGGCAGCC
>NW_010378353.1:0-301 GCF_000414095.1 Morus notabilis | reverse complement strand
TAAGCCTAAAAGTATGCTAAATAACTCTATTTCTGTGAGTTATCAGTAGTCCAATACAAATAACTTGTTGCTCTTGAGAGCCTATTCAGCCAAATTGGTTTCTAGTAAGAAATCATTAAACCACTATATCTGCAGGCCTTGAAACTTAAAAATTAAAAATTAAGACAAAAAATCGAGCTAGGAACATGACCTCGTTCACGCGAGACCATCCAAGTTGTTCTTGATATGTGCTTCAGTGATTTTACTGCTTTGATCGCCATACACTTTAGGATCCAGCTTGCTAGTTGGTGGGAATTCCTGT
>NW_010378352.1:0-301 GCF_000414095.1 Morus notabilis | reverse complement strand
GTATTGTAAATCTCACTGTTTTGGAAGCATGCAGCACAAAAAATGTAAACAATCAGGTCCTTATTCATTAATCCACAAATCATTTTATTGTGCAATAAAGATTGGGGCTTACATAATATTCTGTGCAAGGCCCCTTGCATTCCTACTCAATGTAAGCAATCTTCAACAAGCTCTCATTCCTCAAGGCAGCTAGATTTTAGGTTATACTTCTGTTAAGAGATTCTGTGTTGAAAAACAGTTTCATAGATTTCTTAAATTTCTCTAGGATGTAGTCTGTGGGATCAAATAATAAACTACTGAA
>NW_010378351.1:0-301 GCF_000414095.1 Morus notabilis | reverse complement strand
TAGAGGAGGAAGTTGAGAAGCTTAAGGGCGCCACTGCAAGGTTAACACAATCGCTTGTTTTCTTGGGTAGTTGAAAATTACTTAAAAGCCACATACCAGAAAATGTGAACATTTGGTGGCTGTCCCTCGTACTAATTTCTTTGTTATATCATTAGCAATTACAGTAGCGCAACACTGTTCGTGACATTGCAAGTTTTTACAGTTTTTTTAGTGTTGTCAGTTACCTTTTGTTTTGATTTACAGATACAGTAAGATCTATGTTAAGGCTGCCAAGAACAGTCTAGAGAAAGGTGCTGATTAC
>NW_010378350.1:0-300 GCF_000414095.1 Morus notabilis | reverse complement strand
ATTTGTAGAAAAATGAGGCAAAAAAACAAAAATTTGTTACACGCAAAAAATATTGTGTTTATGTACACGTGCCCCTGTCACCCATGCACAAAGAATTAGGAGACGTTTAGTTGGATGATTCAAATTATAATTTAAATTATAATTTATAATTCGTTACAGTATTTTTTTTATAAAAAATACACGTAAATTGAAAATAATCTAATCACATAATTTTAATTCATGAATCAAACATCTCTTTAGTATTTTAATAGATTGATATATTGATTTGTTTCAAAGTCCAACAACATACAAACATAAGTT
>NW_010378349.1:0-301 GCF_000414095.1 Morus notabilis | reverse complement strand
AGCGCAATTCTGTCAGGGGATGCTATAATGCTATAATTTCTTTTTTTTTTCTCTCTCAATTGCCCACTTACTGACACCAATATGCTTTTGCTAGCAGAATGACGATCAACATGATCAGTGATTTATGTTTTTTTTATAAGCTACCTAAGTATTTAGGGTTCGTTCACTTCGTTGATTTAAGTTTAAAATTTGAATTGAGATTTGACTTTATATGAGAACTTTTTATTGTAATAAAAAAGTTAAATGTGATTATTTGTGAGAGTTTTTTACTGTAAAAAAACTCAAATTCTAAACTCAAATC
>NW_010378348.1:0-301 GCF_000414095.1 Morus notabilis | reverse complement strand
CATTAATAATTTCACATCAGAATCATTTGAGACATGACATGACTAATTAAATGGTGGGACATATATAACTACTTTCCAGTATTAGACACAAGATAATTCTTAACATTCATATCAATTTTTTCAGGAAAAGCTATAGGCCGACTGAGGGTGAAAAACTTAATGTTGTTCAGTTGTTGGACAATGAAACAAGTCTCGACGAGTGTGCTAATTGGGATCTGATGGGAAATCACCTCGCAGCTAAAGAGCCAAAGCACATACGAGCCATGTATAGAAATATGTAGAAACTATGACGATTTCTCTC
>NW_010378347.1:0-301 GCF_000414095.1 Morus notabilis | reverse complement strand
AAAAAAAAAAACCTTTCAAGATGGCCAAATCGTTCGACTCGGTGTCGTTGGAATTGGATGAAGAATAATAATAAAGTCTTCTCCAAAGTGAAGCTAAAAACTGCTTAGTGACCATTGTAATTGTCTGATTAGTAACAAAGGAATTGAAAGGAGAAAATAGCAAAAAAGAAAATTGGATTGAGGTTGGAAAAGACTAGAGTAGATCTATGGTGTTTGATTGTGTAGTGCGCTTGCACTGCTTAATTACGTCTTATATTTATAGTTACTGAAATTTCTTAATTATTCCTTCAAGTTTGATTCG
>NW_010378346.1:0-301 GCF_000414095.1 Morus notabilis | reverse complement strand
TACGTACTTTGTTGGCTAAAACACATGTATTATGTACTTACTATGTACTATGTACTCTTTTTCCTGCTAATCATATGTAATATGTATTTAAAACCGTTTAATTTAGTTTGTTGATTTAAGTTTTTAATTTGAGTTGAGATGTGATTTTGTATAAGAGTTTTTTTATTGTAACAAAAAAATTAAATGTGATTGTTTCTAAGAGCTTTTTACTGTAGCAAAACTAGAATTCTAAACTTGAATCGGTGAAATGAGCATGGCCTTAAAATCCACGAGAAAAATAAATATAAAATCATAGTACCTT
>NW_010378345.1:0-300 GCF_000414095.1 Morus notabilis | reverse complement strand
ATTTGTAAATATTTATTTTTTGAAGTCAAATTAGTAAATATTTTCTCTAGAGATTGTCCCTAATGTGATTTATCAAATGTTACTTTTAGACAAGTTTAATAAGCACATGAGATAAAATCAGCAGTAAAGAAGTAAGTAATTGATTGAGATGTGGGTAATATAATGAAAAAGAAGAGATTTTCATGGTTTTCCGCTGATTCTGTGGCAAGAAATTATTATTATAATATTTTTTTAGTAAAGCAAATTATTATAGTTTTAAGGAAGAGGTTGAGATACACAAAAAAGAAAAAAAAAAAAAAA
>NW_010378344.1:0-301 GCF_000414095.1 Morus notabilis | reverse complement strand
ACTAATCCGGCAGCTTCGAACTGAGTCAGGACACGGTAGACCGTGGCCAGTCCGACGTCCTCGCTTGCGTCCATGAGCGCCTTGTAAACATCCTCGGCACTCATGTGGCGCTGCTCGGCGGAATCGAGCATCTGTAGTATTTTGACCCGTGGAAGGGTCACTTTAAGTCCGGCTTTTCGTAGTTCGCTATTTTCAACCATGGTCAGCTTTCTCGCAGACGCTGCTTCGCAGCTTCTCTTAATGCAGGTATGATCGGGGTTTACGTTGTCCCAGCCAAGATAGTGGAAGTCGCCCACCGATG
>NW_010378343.1:0-301 GCF_000414095.1 Morus notabilis | reverse complement strand
CTATGTTGTCCTAAACATCATGGACTCATTCTACCACTAATCACCCTCCCTCTTGCCTTCACAATGTAAAAAGAAGAAAACAAGATTGCCCATTAGTTTTAGCTCCATAATGTACCATGGCACACTAAGTAATTATGATTTCAAGTTCAGCAAGTGAAAATCGTGTTGTTTCTTGCGTGAAGAAGCAAAAGAAAACAATGGTGCCAGCCAGTGCAGTTGGAGTCTGAGACACACCAATAAGAAACAAAGACGTCTTACCACATCAACAATTTTTAAAGATGAGGACAGCTTTCCATCTGAT
>NW_010378342.1:0-301 GCF_000414095.1 Morus notabilis | reverse complement strand
AAAAAAAAAGCTACTTCCGTTTGTCATTATTAATATTATTTCTTTAAGTTTTCTTTCGAATACTGAAGTACGTACATAAGTTGGCATGTATACGATGAGTTTGTTCGGTTCGCTAATTTAAGTTTTTAATTTGAGTTGAGATGTGATGTTGTGTGATAATTTTTTACTGTAGTAAAAAAAAATTAAATGTGACTGTTTCTGAGAGCTTTTTACTGCAGCAAAACTCAAATTGGCGAAAAAAACGGGGCCTAAATACAGTTGGACGTGGCTGTTAACTGTAACTGATAAAAGTTTTTTTTTT
>NW_010378341.1:0-301 GCF_000414095.1 Morus notabilis | reverse complement strand
AAATAGGCTCGATGATCTTTGCTCCCTCTGTTAAATTTAAAAGGAAAAAAGAAAAAATACATGTTCTCAAAAACAAACTAACTTACAGGAAACTAAAACTTTTCAGCATGAGATGAAGACGGAATTACTCACATGAAGAAAACTTCCATTGTTGTTGTCATCCTTATCTTCATCCAAAATTTCCTCTTCATTTACATCTCGCATGTCCCTCAGAGCTGGACTTTGATCAGCAAAATTCTCAGATTTCCTCCCAAGCTTGGAGCCAAACACAACTCGATATCTTTGACCAAAAAAAAAAAAA
>NW_010378340.1:0-301 GCF_000414095.1 Morus notabilis | reverse complement strand
AGAGCGTCTACAACTAGAGCTGAGTAGAACTGTAGAAGAGCAAGCATCGGAAGCCGCTTACAAAGAGCAGGAAAATGCCGACAGTCGACCCGCGATACCGACGGTCGAAAGCGTCCCGGAAGAGGGTTTTGAGAAGGAGTTAATGGGGCTAACAGGAGGATTTCCTGGTGGTGAGAAGGGTTTGAAGTTGTTCCTTGAGAAAAACCCACCACCAGAAAAGGCATCAGCTGAAAAGGCAACACGGACAGATTTAGAATTATGATATAGAATTATTTTCAGTTTACGTGTATTATATTTTTTA
>NW_010378339.1:0-301 GCF_000414095.1 Morus notabilis | reverse complement strand
GACAATTTTTTGTGGTCCAAAGTAGTTTTTTTCTTTTTCTTTTTTTTTTCCTCTCTTTTCTTTTCTTTTCTTTCTTCTTTTTTTTCATTCCTTGGTATTCATTTCCAACTCTTTAAGCCACACGCTGAACGCAGAGGGCATGGATCGGGTTTTCCTTTTGCAGTAGCCTTCTCAGAGAGAAAATAGAACCAACGATTCATCCATTTGAAAAATTTATCAATGAAGGTAAAAAAAATAATCCAAAGCAAGAAATAATATAATACATTCTTATATAGAAAACATAAGAATAATATAAAAAAAA
>NW_010378338.1:0-301 GCF_000414095.1 Morus notabilis | reverse complement strand
AGTATATAGCAGGTTTCATAAACTTGAGATAATAAATAGCATAAACAAAGCTTGTTTAATTATCATCCACATTAAAATGTTTTAAATTCAAAGTTCAAACTTCATTGTAATAAACCAAATATTAAGTTAAGCACCAAAGTTCATGTACATTATAAAGTAAACTGTCTCATAGTAAAATATCCAAATCTAAAGCAAACGCAAATTAGGATTAGCACTTAATAACGACGTCGTCTGATTGGCAGTGGAATCTGACCCAGTACCCCGAGTATCGACCCGATTTGGTTGTCGTTCAGGACGCTCT
>NW_010378337.1:0-300 GCF_000414095.1 Morus notabilis | reverse complement strand
GATAATGGGCTTAATTGCAAGAACCCCAACGTGAAGGCTCAATCCGACCTACACGGTCACCCTGAGCCTACCCGAGGTAATCCAAAGGATTACAGGTTTGTTGGCTTAAAGAACTGTTGCGGTCTAAATCTTTCTCAGCCCGCACATTACGGCTTGGCCCAATTTCAGGCCCAAGGCTGATCCTACCCGGCGACTTATATATTGGCCTTATATATTGATTTTTGAGGTATAAGGGAGTTGATCAATTTTTAAAGTCCACATGCTTTATGATTGTGTAGGGTGTGACATTATCGGTAAGTT
>NW_010378336.1:0-300 GCF_000414095.1 Morus notabilis | reverse complement strand
TTTTTTTTTTTTTTTTATATATTATTAAAAAAAAAGCTTAGTAGTGAGGTTTTTTTTTGGGTCCAATACTGGAATTCTTTATAGTTTATTACATAATTGGTGATGCGTGGTTAGTTGGTTGGTTTCCCAACATATGGCAGAGTAAAGAATGGTCTTTTCTTTTTACCCTCTTTTCAGACTTTGATTTTGGCCAGCTCACAGCTTTACTAGGAAGACGTTCCCTTTATTACAAAGTAATGATTTTAGTACGATGCTTAAGGGCATTATTGATAGTTTTTATTTTTTTTTCCCTATGAAGAA
>NW_010378335.1:0-300 GCF_000414095.1 Morus notabilis | reverse complement strand
TATTTTTTTATAATGGATCCTTTTGGTTATAATGGTATTCCCGTTGATGTCCAACACAACGTGAAAGAAGAGCAATTTCCTACTAATGAATTTGTTACGCAGGAATCTACTAATCCGAATCCTGGTGGACGTACTGGAGGTCGTGGTCGCAATGGTGGTAGCCGTGGAGAAGCGGCGAGTGCCAGTGTGACTGCGTCCGCAAGTGTTGCAACCTTCAGGAGAAAATGCAAGCGCACCTCAACAGTTTGGGGTCACTTCGACATAATTGAGGAGATCGACAATGAAGGTAACACTAAACAT
>NW_010378334.1:0-300 GCF_000414095.1 Morus notabilis | reverse complement strand
TTTTTTTTGCTCTGATATTGCATTATTGTGTTTATCATGGGTGCTTCTATTGTCCTTATTCTACATTTTTCAAACTCCTTTCTAATAAAATTTCTTATTGCTAAATTACCCATTAATAACATTTTTCAAACTCCTTTCTAATAAAATTTCTTATTACTAAATTACTCACTAATAAATTTGTTTTAAGGACAAAAGTATTTTTTTAAAAATGCTCACTAGACAGCCCACCTTAAAAAGAAATATTCCCTTATAAAATTAGTATGCCATATTCTTCTTTTCCAAAAGAATAAGAATAGATTC
>NW_010378333.1:0-300 GCF_000414095.1 Morus notabilis | reverse complement strand
CAAAAGGCAGATGGAAGTATAGACAGGTACAAAGCTCGTCTAGTGGCTACAGGGTACACTCAATCATATGGGATTGATTATCAGGAGACCTTTGCTCCGGTAGCAAAGCTCAATACAGCCCGTGTCTTGTTATCCATTGCCGTCAACTTGAATTGGCCATTGTTTCAGCTTGACGTCAAGAATGCTTTCTTGAATGGAGATTTGATCGAAGAAGTCTATATGGATATACCATCCGGGTTTGAGACAAAGGACACACAAGGGAAGGTTTGCAAATTGAGGAAAGCGTTGTATGGACTGAAA
>NW_010378332.1:0-300 GCF_000414095.1 Morus notabilis | reverse complement strand
GTGAAATCGTGTTTGGTTATAATTATTAATTAATATATTATAACATTATAAATAAGTAATAGAAAATGAAACAGAAAAAGAAAAATAACTTTCAACTGTAATTTAATTTATTCACAAAAATCATTCTCATTGGTTTTTGTTTTCATTTTCGTTTTCAAAACGTTTACTAAACAAATACGGTTTGTAGACCGTTTTCATTTTCGTGCCTCAAAAAACGTGCATAAATATTTTTAAAAACAAGTAAAAATCATTTCCAAACGTACCATTAAACTCTACACGACAAGATTGAGTCAAGTATAA
>NW_010378331.1:0-299 GCF_000414095.1 Morus notabilis | reverse complement strand
ACTTGGTCTCTGAATGAGCTCATATCACACTGTGTTCAGGAAGAGGAAAAGCTGAAACAAGATAAGGCAAAGAGTGCTCATCTGGCCTCAACCTCTAAGGACAAGGACAAGGGAAACAAAAGGAAGAAGGATAAGGAAGCTACAGATATGGCACCTCAGAAGAAACAATAAAAGAAACTCGGTCAACCAGAAGGTACTAGTTGTGTCTTCTGTGGAGTTGAAGGGCATAAGAAGACGCATTGCACACTTCTTAATTTGGTTTGTTATGATGTTAATTTAACTTCGGTACCTAGACACAT
>NW_010378330.1:0-300 GCF_000414095.1 Morus notabilis | reverse complement strand
GTGATTTTATGTTAGACCTTTTTACTGTAGTAAAAAAGTTAGATGTGATTGTTTCTGAAAGGTTTTTACTGTAGCAAAACTCGAATTCTAAATTTAAATCAATGAAATGAACGGGGTATTAATTTGTCTTTATTTTTGGGTAATCAGGGATTTATGAATTTGTTTTGTTGAAACAACTTTGGATATATTTCTTCACGGACTGAGACGGAAAATGGTACTGCAGGTTTCTTTTCTGTTGAAGTTCAAAAACTAGGTGGAACAGAATAACAATTTGTTTGTTTTGTTTTTGTTTTTTTTTTT
>NW_010378329.1:0-300 GCF_000414095.1 Morus notabilis | reverse complement strand
GTTTTTTTTTTTCAAATGAATTATTTTTCTAGTGTGGACACGTTGAACTCGATGGCTATGAAAGTCAACGGTAACTTTTTCCCATATAGTTTGGTATCGGTTAATATACAAAAGTCTTGTTCGTTTTGTAATGTGACATTTTTTAAGAATTTTTAATTATAATAAAAAAAATTATATGTAATATTTTTTAATAGTTTTTAACTGTAGAAACTTAAAATTAAAAATTTGAATCAGTGAAATAAATGAGGTTCAAGATAATTAATTTACTTGGGTCTCGTTTTTTAATTTAAAATTTTATGA
>NW_010378328.1:0-300 GCF_000414095.1 Morus notabilis | reverse complement strand
CGTCGCTTAAATGAAAATATTCCCTGACGGTGAGAGGATTAGAGGGATCTGGAAGGTCAAATATCAACCCTGCCCCTCTAAGGTTAAACTCAGTTAATAGGGTGTCGATATGGCGAACCTTCTCCGAGTACGAAAAGGCTGTTTCAACCCTCGCCAATCTTTGTCCAGAAAGCTTCGGCCGATCGTGACTAACTGAAGGATAAAAGAACTATCAGCATTTAAAAAAATAGAGAGAGAGAGGGCGAAGTATCAAATTTTCACCCATATTCCCAAATGAAGTTTGCACCTTCCTACGGCGGG
>NW_010378327.1:0-300 GCF_000414095.1 Morus notabilis | reverse complement strand
ACTTTTGTCTCCTTAAATACCTTCTTTGAATCCAAAAACCATTTTTTCTTCAAAACACAAACACTCCCCACATTCACTGAACTGCCGCTTGCTCCGCCGGAATCTTTTTCTGTAAAACACCGACTCGTACTCCTCACTTTTCCAGGCGTTTTGTGAAGCCGCTTTTAATCCCAGATTCTACCCAGAAATCTTCATACCAGTAAGCCCCGTCATCCTCTACTTGTTCCGTTTCTCGTGGGCTTTTTCTTGTCGAATCATGTATGTATGAAAATACGTGGAATGTAGAGGTTAGGGAGACTT
>NW_010378326.1:0-300 GCF_000414095.1 Morus notabilis | reverse complement strand
AAAAAAACACTCAAAACACGACACAAACACGACACGTGATACGAATTGTCACCCCTAACCACACTCATGGTAAAGGGGTTAGCTCCAATATGTAAAGCAATAATTTAATAGTCAGTTCCCCAAAAAAAAATGAGAACAATAATTAACTGTCAGTTCAGTTATTTTTGTATTTTTCCTCTTTTCTTTAACTCTCTCACGTCTTTTCAGCTTTATCCCGGTAGACTCGTGTCTGCCCTCGGTGATTTCGTCTGTTGTACAAAATGATCATTTGAACCACATTCTGGACCCAAAAAAAAAAAA
>NW_010378325.1:0-300 GCF_000414095.1 Morus notabilis | reverse complement strand
TTTTTTTTTCTGAATATATACTGATAAATTATAACATATTCTCGAATTCCATTCTAAATTATAATTCTTTTTCACATTTACCCTTTTCATTTAGGGTTCACATTTTTTTTTTCTTTCTCAGAAATACGACAACCAAATATTTAAAATTGCAACAGAATATTTAAAAAACTAGTAAGATTAAATTACAACAAAATATATAAAGAATACATTTGAGAAAATAATATTTGATAAGGCGAGAAAAAAAGAGATCTTTAAATTGGGACATATTCAAGAAAAATTAAATTGGGACATATTCAAGAA
>NW_010378324.1:0-300 GCF_000414095.1 Morus notabilis | reverse complement strand
GCCCCGGGTCAGCCCCGGGACAGCCCCGGGACAACCCAGGGACAGCCCTGGTACAGCCCCTGGACAGCCCCGGTACATCCCCGGTCCAGCCCCGGGATAGCTCCGATACAGCCCTGGGACGCCCCGGGACAGCTCAATGATAGCCCCGGGTCAGCCCCGGGACAGCCCCAGGTCTGCTCCGGTACAGTCCTGGGACAGCCTCGGGACAGCCTCGGGGTAGCCCCGGTAAAACCCCGGTACTACCTGGGGACAGCCCTGGGTCAGCCACGGGACGGCCCCGGTACAGCCCCGACACAGCCC
>NW_010378323.1:0-300 GCF_000414095.1 Morus notabilis | reverse complement strand
TTATACAGTTTAATGGTCTCAAGTCAGCTGAGCACATGCCAATCTTAGATGAAAATGAATACACAGACGTTCTTTTTCAAAAAAGACTTTAATGTATAAAAAATAGAAAACAAACTGCTACAACTTACCTGTATTGTGGAAGCTTATTAGTCCAGATGAAGAAAATCCCGCCAGTAAAATTTCATAGCACTGTAAGAAACACATTGTAAGCATACACCTTGGCAGCAAATTCATAACCAAAAAGCATGCCAATAAAAACATAGGAATACCTAGATCTTACAAAGAAAACACAAAGAACCA
>NW_010378322.1:0-300 GCF_000414095.1 Morus notabilis | reverse complement strand
TTTTAAAAGTAAGAAAAAAAATATGATCCTTCCTTCTCCTTTGTACCTTCTCCTTTCTCTCCTCCTCAAACAATTCCTCACCGTGAAAGTAACCTCTTTACTCCGGTCATTTCTTCTGGTGCTCCTCACTTTTCACCGTGAGGTATCTGTGTTTATTTTATATTTTTATTTTCTGATCTGAATTGTTAGTTTTGTGTTCTTAGTGTGGATTCTGTTATTGCATTAGTGCTCATCACATGTTCGATAAAATGCCTAACTTATTTTGTGGCATTTATTTTTTAATGTTTATTGTAAAATTGT
>NW_010378321.1:0-300 GCF_000414095.1 Morus notabilis | reverse complement strand
TGCTTACAACCAGTACTCCAATACTTTTTTAAAAAGTAATCCATTAAATTAAGGAGCACATTAAGTTGAACTTTCTTAGTCTGCCTTCTACATTAACAATAAAGGTAATGAACAAGGAGAGATCACAAGAAAATATATAATGCAGTTAGGAATTGATTAAATTAGATTTATATACTTTGGCTACTTTTTTCTACACTGTAAAGACCATATTTTTTTTCTTTTTTTTTTTCTTCTCTCTCTTGGAGTATCACGAGAAGCAGACAATCAAGTAGGAAGAACCGAGGGAGCTACACTGTTTTT
>NW_010378320.1:0-300 GCF_000414095.1 Morus notabilis | reverse complement strand
TGTGGCTGAATATTCAATAAACCAAGATAACAATAATGTTGACGTCTTCTATATCTCCGTGGTTGAAGGGTTTAACATTCCGCAGGAATTTAGCTCTACCGATTGCAGCCAATTGAGTAAATGCGCAGCGGACGTAAACCGGGATTGTCCGATGGAGTTGAGAGATCCCGGCGGTTGCAACAATCCCTGCACCGTGTTTCGCAACAATCAGTTCTGTTGCACGTCCGGGAATATCTGCGAGCCGACGAGTTATTCCGAGTTTTTTAGGGATCTTTGCAGGGTTGCCTTTACT
Source organism: Morus notabilis (assembly GCF_000414095.1). NCBI lineage: Eukaryota > Viridiplantae > Streptophyta > Magnoliopsida > Rosales > Moraceae > Morus > Morus notabilis. The sequence continues at coordinate 8 of NW_010378320.1, read as the reverse complement.
TACCCTTC
>NW_010378319.1:0-300 GCF_000414095.1 Morus notabilis | reverse complement strand
ATATATATATATATATAGATATACATATGCACACATTGAAAGCATACCTATCAATATCGGCATCATAAATCTGATTGAGGCCAATATAATAAGCGTGCGCTAGTATTATAGTAACTAGTCCAGGAAATGTCTTAAACATCAAAGGCCATTTAAAAAACTGTGGATTCTCAACTAACACTCTTGCGAACAAGCAACTGCACAGGAAAAGAGACAACATATATACATTATACATATGAACTACATATAAAAACTTTTCTTTCACTGGGAACGTCCCTTGTTTTTTTTTTTTTTTTTTTTTTT
>NW_010378318.1:0-300 GCF_000414095.1 Morus notabilis | reverse complement strand
AAAAGAAATGAGAGCAAATGAAAAGAAGAGGAAAAACAAAATTAGTTCAAAATATATAACCTAAATGTAGGTGCTTGGAAGCTGATTACACTAAAATATGAGGCTAACTTCTAAAAGGTTCTAGACATGACAAGTACCACAGATTAGTCATGAAAAAAGTTTACCCTCGAGGATTCTTCCCCATGACAAAGAAACGAGAAGAAAACCATGCAGAAAAATTACTATTGACGGTGGTGCATAATTAGGAAAACTCATTGAGGAAAATGACGACCAATATGCTTTGGAAAGGTAAAGAAACTC
>NW_010378317.1:0-299 GCF_000414095.1 Morus notabilis | reverse complement strand
TGACCTAGTAAAAAACTCCCCAATGAAATATAAAATTGTGTTTTGGGATGATTGTAAATTGACGCTACACATCTCAATTAATAAAAAGTACCCTTGTAAATTGAAATCCTAGAAATGAATTTTTACCCTACAACCTCTTATAATTTGCTTAGATTATGGATGAAATGATCATCATTGTTGTAGGATAAAATCTCACTCCCTAAATCAGGCACTAGATGAGCGCTACGTGGCACAGTTGGAGGATTAATGGCCATGCCAGCTCAGCGTCAACGATATGCAAAATGAAACTCGATATAGGC
>NW_010378316.1:0-300 GCF_000414095.1 Morus notabilis | reverse complement strand
TAAAGAATTATGAATCATGATTCAAAATCAATAATGATTACAAGAAATAAACATCCCCTTAAAAAGGTTATTTTCATAAAATAAAATTCAGCTATTTTCATAAAATAAAAAAGTTCAAAAGTAAAAAAAGAAAAAAAAATCATTTATGTAACTTTTCTCTCTTTTTTTTTTTTTTTTTTTTCTTCTTCTTTTGCGCGTTGAAAAAGCCTACAGGAGTAGTAGTCTTCTATCCACGAAAGTGTGTTTTTTCGTCGTTGAAAGCTTAGAGGAGAAGTAGAGATCGGTGTTTTTTTTTTTTTT
>NW_010378315.1:0-300 GCF_000414095.1 Morus notabilis | reverse complement strand
AAAAAAAAATAAAAAAATAAATAATAATAATAATAATAATGAAGAAGAAGAAGAAGAACAATCAAGGAAAAGAGCAGGGAAAGGAAAAACAAAATGACCATCTTTTTTTAGCTATTTTTTAGTAAATTATAATCAAAGTTTTGTATTTTTAGTGAAATGATTGTTTACAGTGATAAATTATACTACGTTAATAATACATCGGTCTATGATTGCCGATTGACTTGGTGATGCATCACTTCGTAATTTTTTGTGGTTTATAATTAATTGACTAATATTATTTAGTGATAAATCAATTTTAAT
>NW_010378314.1:0-300 GCF_000414095.1 Morus notabilis | reverse complement strand
AATTCACTCTTTAGCCAAAAGGAGAAAAAAACAAAATGAAGCTAAATCTCAGTTTAGTAAATTTTCATTAAGTACACTACACTATGTCCGTGTCTAATTACTAATACAAGTGGTGTTTGTACTATATGATGGAAAAATTAGTATCAATTACTGTTGATTATGGGTAAGTGATAATGGAGACTACGTAGTTTATCAATTATCGCTTAACTTATAATACTTATTTAGGGTCTTGGTTTGTTTAGCATGACTCAAATAACCTGCCCAGTGTCGAGATTAGCACACACACAAAAAAAAAAAAAA
>NW_010378313.1:0-300 GCF_000414095.1 Morus notabilis | reverse complement strand
CGGGGTTGCCCTGGCGCAGTCCCGGGGCTGGACCGGGGCTGTACCGGGGCTGCCCCAAGGCTGTACCGGGGCAGTCCCGGTGATGTCCGGGGGCTGCCCTTGGGCTGTCCCGGCGCTGTCCCGGGGCTTTACCGGGGTTGCCCCGGGACTGTACAGGGGTTGTCCCGGGGCTGACTCGGGGCTGTCCCGGGGCTGTACCGAGGCTGCCCCGTGGCTGTACGGGGGCTGTCCCGCGCTGTACCGGGGCTGTACCGTCGTTGCCCCGAGGCTGTCTCGGGGCTAACCCGGGGCTGTACCGGG
>NW_010378312.1:0-300 GCF_000414095.1 Morus notabilis | reverse complement strand
TCCCTAGCCAATCAATTTCAAGCTTAATAAAGTCCTAATGATCCTTGGTAGTTTGTTGACCGGCATTAGTGGAGAATGATAAGAAAAGCAAGCCTATGGAGTTCAAAATAATAGAGATCTATCCTGATTCACTTATTTGCATAAACCCATCTGGGTTGCATTTGGGTATGTGTAATTGATAATTCACACACACACATAAGGAATCTTAAGTGGGGGTGAGATTAGCATTCGAGTTGAAATTCTAAACGTTCAAAAAGTTTAAAGTCTTTCTTGAGCTGTAATTTATGTGAGACCTCTAAG
>NW_010378311.1:0-298 GCF_000414095.1 Morus notabilis | reverse complement strand
ACACACACATATAATGATATAAACGTATACATAAGCATGCATAAATAAATAAAAATTCAAAAGCTTTATATTGTGACCTCCAATTTGTATTGGAAGTAGATCTTGTGTTTTTGTCTTTCTTTAGTTTTTATTTGCATGGATATTTCTTAGTCAGATCTGGGACCTTAAAAGAGAAAGGGTCGGGCCCATTTAGCCGACCCAAACTTGGAGCTCTATTTCTACTAAATGTTCTCTATCTCTATTGTTTCATTTGCAAAAAAAAAAAAAAAAAAAAAAAAAAAAAAAAAAAAAAATAAAA
>NW_010378310.1:0-300 GCF_000414095.1 Morus notabilis | reverse complement strand
ATATATATATAGACATACACATTAATTATTTATCACACCCTCACATAACAATATGAAATTTATTTAATTTGCTGTAACACATTATTACGCAGCCATATTAATTTACATCATTGCGTAGGATATGATTTATCATCTTACGGCTTGTCTTCAATCTTGATCCCCCTTGATCTTCCAAATCATGCCTCGACCCTGTTTCGGTTTCCATAGAATTAGAAAGCGAAATCAAGATCATGACGGCAACAAAAATTGATGGAACGACTTCGGTCCTCATCATGATCGAACTAGGATAACCTGAAAAGA
>NW_010378309.1:0-300 GCF_000414095.1 Morus notabilis | reverse complement strand
AACAGACCAAGAATAAACTATTGTAAAAAGTTAGAAAGCATACATTTTTGCATATTTTTTTGACTTTTTGGGTATTAACAAACATTGTAATTTAATAAAGAGAAAAAAAAATTGGTTAGAAAAGAAAAACCTATAACAGACCAATAACAGACCAAGAACACACTCTAGGTTTTTTGGGTACTAGAGTTTGTTCTTGGTCTGTTCTTTTCTAACCAATTTTTTTTCTTTTATAAATTAAAATGTTTATTAACACCCAAAAAGTCTAAAAAATATGCAAAAATGTATGTTTTCTAACTTTTT
>NW_010378308.1:0-300 GCF_000414095.1 Morus notabilis | reverse complement strand
AAAGGAAGTACAAAACAGGTGTTTGTATTGTAATGTGTAGTACATTAAACAACTTTCAACTAAAACTTAAAAAGGCCGCACTTTTGACGCCAAATGTTAGGCGACGATTAAAAGCAAGAGTAGAAGAAGAAAATTTTAATAAATTCTCGTAGTTGACTCTTCTTCATTGTGGTCTGGTGGGTACTGATGGGATGGGAAATGTAAAAAAAAAAAAAAAGGGTCAAGTGATTCAAGTTCTTTCCTTGAAAGCGTCTCCTTTTAATACATGCGTGTGGCTTAAACAAGGCGAAAATGGGAGAC
>NW_010378307.1:0-300 GCF_000414095.1 Morus notabilis | reverse complement strand
AGAAAAAAATATATATATCCATGTGATAATAATATTGTTTTCTTTCTTGTTTAATTTCTCTTGAGCAGAGATTCTTAAAGGAAGAAGATCAAAAGGCAAAGATGACGAACCAAAATGTGGTACTAATACCGGAAGAACAGCAAGCCGCCATGAAAATGGCGGCTTCAAAGAAGAAACTTAACGTGATCAACGGCGGAGCGAAAATCAGCTCGTGGGTCGACTCCATGAGAGCTTCTTCTCCGCCCCGTATTTCCATCTCTCCTTCTCTCACTGAGGAGGAAAAATCTTGGGCTGTGAGTA
>NW_010378306.1:0-300 GCF_000414095.1 Morus notabilis | reverse complement strand
TTTTTTTTTTCCTTTTATATTCAAATAATCTTCTTATCGTAGATTCTTATCCTAGTTAATGTATAGAATTCATAACCAAACACGGCGTTGTATAACGTGATGTAAATCTTATATATGATACGAAATTTTCTCAATAAATCTTTATATATTGATCAGCTTTAATTGCGTCAGTCAAAGATTCCATTAGAACGAATTTGAGTTCGAGAACGTCTTTTTCTTCTTGTTTTTCTTTTTCTTTTCTTTCTTGGCTTGTTTATAGACTAATACTTATCAGTTGTCACTACGTATTGGCTTCCCCAC
>NW_010378305.1:0-300 GCF_000414095.1 Morus notabilis | reverse complement strand
GAAAAAAAAAAAAAAAAAAAAAAAAAAAAACACACAAAGAAGAAGAAGAATCAACTTTTCAAAGGTGAGATCAATAGTTACTACAATATTTACTTATCAATTGAATGGTTATAATAAATTATATAATTGATTAAATAAATTTATGACAATTAATAAAATTGAATTTGTATCACTTCAGGTCATCATATTTTTATATTTAGTGTATTTTTATCACGTTATGTCATCATATTTTTATATTTAATGTTATTATTAAAAGAAAGTTCAAGGCACTAATTAGTGGGTAATAGCATAGAACTGAAT
>NW_010378304.1:0-300 GCF_000414095.1 Morus notabilis | reverse complement strand
TGATGTTGAATTCTTTAATTGTGAATCATATCCCACGATAACTACATTTAGGGTACAAAGTTGAATGGTAAGTTGGAAATTATGTAAATCAGGACTCAAATCACCTGATGTCCAATTTTTAATGTTTCAATTAGTGTCTAACTAATCACATTATGATATGTCATTTAATAGATCTAAACATTAAAGCATAGAAAAGTTAGTTAAAAGGTTATTCAAATTTTTTAAATAATGTGACATAATTCGATTTGTTGGACACCAATTAAAACAGTGAAATTGAACAGGTGATTTGAATCCGTAACT
>NW_010378303.1:0-300 GCF_000414095.1 Morus notabilis | reverse complement strand
AAATACATTTCATGTGAGACATGTTATTAAAAGTCTTTTTTATAAATTTTCTATACCGCAGCAAATTCATCGAAACAAGTAAATGCTCAGAGGCTTAACTCGCCCGTCTGAAGATTTCATTTTCAGTGTCTGCGTACTTTATTTAAATAAATTTAGATAATCAATAATGTTGTCCGGAAAAATACTTTTCAAAAAAATCACCCTGCTATTGCTCATTTCTACAATGCAGAGATCTGTGATGACAGCATCCGCCCAACTTCCGGAGTCAACCTCAAAAGTTTTCAATTTACAATTCTCATT
>NW_010378302.1:0-299 GCF_000414095.1 Morus notabilis | reverse complement strand
TTAGACATTAGCTCAGACATGAAAGATGCTACTGCTATATACCTTCTTCTTGAGAGTGAATATCGGCACATGGCACATACAGATATGGAAAAACCTACCCAAAAAAAAAAAAACAAAAAACAAAAAATCAATAATTATAAATAATTAGCACAAAGTACACCAAAGAATTATTTTTTACCGTTGCCACAAAGGCGTATTCCACAAGGAACAGAAATCATACGTGCAAATCAACCATGGAAAATGAAGGGGGAAAAAAATAGAAAAATTTTAACGCTTATATCAAAACATTTGAAAAATGT
>NW_010378301.1:0-300 GCF_000414095.1 Morus notabilis | reverse complement strand
AGCGGATTTATCCGCGAAGAGGCCGGTACATTCGATACCTGCTCAGCGTGTCGAATACAGCCTTCGCGAACAAACTCGCTCCATCAGGTCCGGCTTGCGTCAGATCAGGTGCGGTATTCCGCGTTGATCTTCACGTATTCGTGCGACAGGTCGGTGGTCCAGATGGTTTCGCTGCAATCACCACGGCCCAGCTCAATGCGGATGGTGATCTCGGCTTCAGCCATCACCGCAGAACCCTGCTCTTCAGTGTAGGTGGTCGCGCGGCAACCCTTGCTGGCGATGCACACCGGGCCGAGGAAC
>NW_010378300.1:0-300 GCF_000414095.1 Morus notabilis | reverse complement strand
CGAATCTTTTGATAGCGTTATTGAAGAACTGGTCAAATTGGAAGAGTTTGGATTTGACATCAAGGCATCGAACTTAGAAAAACTTCAAGACGAGTCAAAAGTTGTTGAAACTCAGATCACAGAATGTAAGGGTGGAAGGAACAAAATTGATGGAGAAGTTGATGAGATTATCAAGAAGATCAAGATATTAGAAGAAAAACGGTCAATGCCAATGTCTGAAAGCATGGAGAGAGGTTCCAAATTTAGCAAGCTACTGTTAGAAGCCGCTGCTATCAATGAAGACATTTTGACTACACGGAG
>NW_010378299.1:0-299 GCF_000414095.1 Morus notabilis | reverse complement strand
AACCCGAAACCCGGACTGGGCCACTACGGTGGTAATAAGGCTTGTGCTTGTGCTTGTGTAAGTAATTTATCATAGTATAAGTTACTTGCCGATGCCTGTAATACGGAACTTTTAAGTTTATACTTCCTTTCAGAAAAATGATGTTAGGTTCCGGCCATTATGTTGAAACTGAATATCTTCATTTACTTACTCATTCATTTATTTACTTGTCTTTAAAGTTTATTTCAAAATACATCATACTGGGCCTTCTGCTCACGTTTTCTTCTATTTCTATAAATATTAAACCCCCCCCCCCCCGG
>NW_010378298.1:0-300 GCF_000414095.1 Morus notabilis | reverse complement strand
CAATTCAAATTATAAATTTTTAAAAGTGAACTAAACATAGTCTAAGCGCTTTTATTTGATAAAATTAAAATGCCACGTATTAAATGAATAGGGTGGCATCTGTATCAAAGTCTGAGGTGGAATCTGCATTTAGCATTCCTCCCTAAAGATTTACTGCCTCCAAAGTCCAAAGTCGAAGTCCAAACAAAGGCAGTTAGTGTGATTTTAATTATTATTATTATTATTATTTTTGGCGTTTCTTTTTTTTTTTTTTTCGGAAGGGTTTTTGGCGTTATTTTGGTTCTCTTACCAAAAAAAAAA
>NW_010378297.1:0-299 GCF_000414095.1 Morus notabilis | reverse complement strand
GCTGTCCCGGGGCTTTCTCGGGGCTGTCCTGCGGCTGTACCGGGGCTGCCCCAGGGCCATCCCGGGACTACCTCAGGGCTGTACCGGGGCTGCCCCAGGGCTATCCCGGGGCTGTACCAGGGCTGTGCCGGGGTACCCCGGGGCTGTCCCGGGGCTGTCCCAGGACTGTACCGGGGTTGTCCCGGGGTTGTCACGGGGCTGTACCGGGGCTGCACTGGGCTGTCCCGGCCCTGTCCCGGGGCTGCTCCAGGGATATTTACTATTTATTTAATAAAAGAGTTTATTCATTATTTTATGTG
>NW_010378296.1:0-300 GCF_000414095.1 Morus notabilis | reverse complement strand
CGTCCTGCCTCTGGGTGCCCCTGCTCATTTGCAGGTATGGATGACAGGCACCGACTACATTCACGCGTCAGCCCATCTGAACACCATGGTTTACCAGCACCCGCAACGGCGTGGAAAAAGCTTGCTGTGGAAGCAACGCACAAAACTTATGCTCAAACTGATTGCCGGAAATATGGGGTTCGACGTTATGTACGCCATGCGCCCGCAATACGAGCTGAGGACGGATATAGGAGACATTGCGGTTGATCTAGTTGACGAGTTCAACAAGCAGTCTGCACTCAGGACTTGGGGCTGGATGTG
>NW_010378295.1:0-299 GCF_000414095.1 Morus notabilis | reverse complement strand
TTTTTTTTTTTTTTAAGCAGCACAATTAGACGGAAATTTTGAAGGATAAATTAGGATTTTGTAGACTTGCCAAGCAAAATTTTGGCACACTTATTCATTTATGTTCTCTGTAATTCATTTTTTTCTTATATGAATTGAAGTTTGTTCTGGGTTTTGAAGAAAAGGGTTGTTCCATGGATGACATGCTTGATTCTGAGAAAGTTCTGGCCTGGCTTTGGGTCATCGAAGCCATGGCAAGCTTCAAAGAAGTGGGACCATCACTTTTACATGGTATAATGGAATTTTTCTCTCTCTGTCTC
>NW_010378294.1:0-299 GCF_000414095.1 Morus notabilis | reverse complement strand
TAATTAATTAATAAGCTTAAACAAATTAAGTCGATAAATAATTTATGCTTAATTAATTACCCTTCCTTCTTTAATTAATTATTAACTTAACATTAATTATTAATTAATATAAACTTATTTAATAATTAAACTCTAATTATTTATTAATTAGACCATTAATTAATTCTTAATTAATTTAAGAATTGCTACTAAATAATTAATTACCTAATTGAGTTATTGAGAGTTTATTAATCACGTGACAATCACTAATTAAAAAATCCACATAACTGTATGACTAGATCATTATCTAATTTAATCAT
>NW_010378293.1:0-299 GCF_000414095.1 Morus notabilis | reverse complement strand
AGAGAGGTCGGTTTTCAAACAAGAAAAGTACACTATTCAACCTAATGGATGTTCATTTATCAACATGATCACTTGAAAATCCATAAATTAATAAGTCTTACATTTTACAAACGAATCCCATTTTTCTTTTCCTTTTTATGTAACATAATTAAGATAATTTTGTGGTAAGGCTAAAAAATTTTGTTTGAATTATCATACATTTTTTTAGTCATATATATGTTGGATCTTTTAAATCCATGTTCCATATTCTAGGAATCATCACACCAAATTACTAAGAAAATAAGTTAGGATAAATACCT
>NW_010378292.1:0-299 GCF_000414095.1 Morus notabilis | reverse complement strand
GTTTTCAGTTTTTCACAAAAAGACAAAAAACGTTTTTGTTTTTGTTTTTCGAAAAATTTTGTGCCAAACACGTTTTTAGATAGTGTTTTCATTTTTTAGCTTCGAAAAACGTGAAAAATGAAAACGAAAATAAAAACAAACAAGCCCTTAGCATCCACGTCTGAAAGAGAGACATTTTAGATAAAGATACTAGCATCCACGATAACAGTTGTGTTTATTTTCTCTCTAATATGGTCCTTACAAAATAGCGGGCCATGAATGTTTGTGTTGCGTTTTGTTAATACTAGCACTGATTTTCT
>NW_010378291.1:0-299 GCF_000414095.1 Morus notabilis | reverse complement strand
GATGATTATAAGTACTTGAAAAATATTAAATTGGTAAGATATCTCTTCCTAAATTCTCTTCCTAAATTTAGTAAATAAACTTAGAAAGGACCTATTCTACTTTCTCATGAATAAGTAGACACTAAAAAAGGAACTGATTTCATTCTCACAATCTTATTCATTTACAATTCTTATAATCTTATTCATTTACAATCCTCTCGAAACTCCGCCACCTTTCCCAAGAAATTCCATTGTGGTTCAGTAAAATGCCCATAACGTACTAATCCAAAGCAAATTAGGCATTGTTTTCCCTGTAATGT
>NW_010378290.1:0-299 GCF_000414095.1 Morus notabilis | reverse complement strand
TATTGCTACTCTAATGAAAATTTAGGGACTAAATTGTTAATAAAAAATTTCGCAGGGAATGAGTTATGTGGGTACGGTGTATCTGCGAAGTTGGATAGTGTACAATATGGGAAGGACATGATTGTGCTAAAGAATCTAGTCAAGGATTTGTACCCGGATTCATCCACAAGGCCCAAAGTCCTAGGCCCGGCTGGATTTTATGAAGACAAATGGTTCACTACCTTTCTAGAGACCATTGGACCAGAAGTTGTAGATGGTGTAACTCACCATATCTACAATCTTGGTTCTGGTATGTAGCC
>NW_010378289.1:0-299 GCF_000414095.1 Morus notabilis | reverse complement strand
AACATCCAGAAAAAAACCCCACAAAACAAACCAAAAAAAAACCCCCAAAAAAAACACCTAAAAAAAAAGCCCCTGAAAAAACCCTAAAAACAAAACCCACAAAAAAACCCCAAAAAAGACACTCGCAAAAAAAAAAACCCCTAAAAAAGCTCCCCCAAAAACCCCTAAAAAACCCCAAAAAAAACACCCCAAAAAAAAACTCCAAAAAAAAACCCCCAAAAAAATCCCCCAAAAAACCCCCAAAAAAACACTCGGAAAAAACCCAAAAAAAACCCCCAAAACAACACCCGAAAAAAAAA
>NW_010378288.1:0-299 GCF_000414095.1 Morus notabilis | reverse complement strand
AATTGCCAGCTTCATCGATTGCGCCCACTCGAGATAGTTCGTGCCATCCCGTGAGCCTGATATGTGCTCGAATTCCCCTGGATTGATCGATTCTTGGGACTGAGAATTTTCAAATGTTGCATCTGATGTGGTGGCGCCTCTGCTTGCTCCGGTCATCGCCATTTTCGCCATTGTTTTTCCTTCTTAAAGAGCCAAGGCTCTGATACCATGTAGGTTTAGATAGAAGGGAAAAACTCTTCTTATATTTCTAATTATAACCGGTAGAGTACATAGGTTATTTATAGAATAAACAAACGTAA
>NW_010378287.1:0-299 GCF_000414095.1 Morus notabilis | reverse complement strand
GGGGTAGCTTTCTTAGCCTGGTGGCACCACCAAACCTGCCCGATTATGGCTCATCGAATTTTGTTCAGGTGACGTGTCATGCCACAGGCCCTAGCTGCATCCCAAACAGTTATTACCGACCCGCAGGGTGAGATGTTTACTCCTGCACAGGTTGTGCACCTGGCACCAGTGATCGCATCCGACCGTCCCGTCACACTTGCCGAGAAGGTTCGCGGTGCGATAGACTCGATAAAACGCCAAATCGAGACAGAAAAGCGTTACTTATCAATAGCTTGGAGCGGTGGAAAGGACAGTTCTGT
>NW_010378286.1:0-299 GCF_000414095.1 Morus notabilis | reverse complement strand
TTTTTTTTTTTTTGAAAAGTTTTGACATTAGGCAACGGTTTCTAAAGAATCGTTGTCTAATATACCACATTAGACGAGGATTTTTAAAAAATCGTCGTCTAATATACCACATTAGATGAACCGTAATTTAATGTGCGCGTGCAGATTTTTAAAACACAGAAATCTCCATTCCGCGTTTTTTAAGCACATTAAATGACGGTTTTCTAAAACACGTTGTTAATTCGGTGTCGTCTAATCTACTATTTGTAGTAGTGAGGAAAAGTACTTTAGACAACAGTCCATCATTAAATGTGTCACTT
>NW_010378285.1:0-299 GCF_000414095.1 Morus notabilis | reverse complement strand
TAAACGAGGCCATATGTTTTCTTAATCATTGCTTCCTACTCATACTATATTACAAAGGCATACTTTGCTCCTTTTCCTAAAAGAGAAAAGATAAAAGAAGCCAAACGTGGATATTGATGATCATGATCATTATGGGCACCACGCCACCTCTCCACTAAAAAGCCACACCCCAGTACCCCACTAGAAAATCATGGACTCCCCCAGTGGGAAAGCTCACCTATCCATCATTTTCATTTCCCATTACACGTGTCAATAAGCCTTCTACTTAGGGTTTTTTTCTTTGTTTTTGTTTTTTTTTT
>NW_010378284.1:0-299 GCF_000414095.1 Morus notabilis | reverse complement strand
TTTGTATTCCAGTTTAGGCCGTGAACTAATTAGGCCAATCTCTCTCATAAATAAGTTTACGACATTTACCTCGTGTTTTGCATGGCAATAATAATTCGCTTAAGATAATTTAAGCCACGTCAGAGCAATCGTCATATCACATAATCTTGAATATTTTGAGGAATTAAAAAATATTCATGAGATGTGACGTACGGTCCCATTAAGGCCGAGTAAAGGCAATGTTATTATTGGCCTTCTATTTTTAAAAATCATTCCCGTGAAATCACCAATCCAGATAGACTGATCTGCATGATCTTCCT
>NW_010378283.1:0-299 GCF_000414095.1 Morus notabilis | reverse complement strand
ATATTTTGTGTATATTAAAAGCTTACAAAGAGAATTCTCAAACAAATATTCAGAATATCATTATACCAATGAGTCGCAATACTATTTAAGCACGGAACGGCACTATTGAAATTTCTTTTCTATCCATTGAAGATAATTTATATCCAAACTCTTTTTTGTAAATGAATGCCCATCACCGATGCTTACAAATTATAAGTTGTATCTAAACTCTTTTTCAATCTTTAACTCAACAAGTTAGTGAGTGAAGGTCACATCTAAACTGTTCGAAAAATCAAAAACAAAGATTGAAAGAAGTTTGG
>NW_010378282.1:0-299 GCF_000414095.1 Morus notabilis | reverse complement strand
TAATGGGACGTTTGGAAGGGGGATTCGGGCCATGATTCGAATCATGGTTTGTGGCTCACTACATTATTTTCTCTCACAAAAAATACACGTAAAACGAGAATGGTTCTGAATTCATGAACCAAACATTGCGTAAGTCATTTCCTTTCCAAAGCACGTTTGATGTTTCACTGGACAAAGAATTTATGAGCTGAAAATCAAATACTGGTCAAGAATTATAGAAACTGCCAAAATGGTAATGAGACTCTTAACGACGCAAAAAGAGTGTAATTTAGAAACAAATAACGATCATCATATTCTAC
>NW_010378281.1:0-299 GCF_000414095.1 Morus notabilis | reverse complement strand
ATATTTTGTGTATATTAAAAGCTTACAAAGAGAATTCTCAAACAAATATCCATAATATCATTATACCAATGAGTCGCAATACTATTCAAGCACGGAACGGCACTATTGAAATTTCTTTTCTATTCATTGAAGATAATTTATATCCAAACTCTTTTTTGTAAATTAATGCCCATCACCGATGCTTACAAATTATAAGTTGTATCTAAACTCTTTTTCAATCTTTAACTCAACAAGTTAGTGAGTGAAGGTTACATCTAAACTGTTCGAAAAATCAAAAACAAAGATTGAAAGAAGTTTGG
>NW_010378280.1:0-299 GCF_000414095.1 Morus notabilis | reverse complement strand
TCACATAAAATCATATCTCAACTCGAATCAGTGAACTAAATGGGCCATAAGTTCATAGCATTTTTAAGATTTTGTAATGTTTTAAGCATAGACTTTTCCAAATTTACCCTTTCATTTTTTCTTTTTCATTTTTTTTGTTCTCTCTCATGTGTGCTTCTCTCTCCTCCATCGATTACATATTCAATTCCTCTCTCTCCTCCATCGATTACATCTTCAATTCCTCTCTCTCTTCTTTCCTTTGATTCTTTTGTGTCCTTCTCTCTCTCTCTTTCTCTCTCTCTTCGATTTCCCTTGATTAA
>NW_010378279.1:0-299 GCF_000414095.1 Morus notabilis | reverse complement strand
CTTGCACGGAGCGGGTTTTTCGGTCCGCAGGTCGCGGGCGCACACATTAAGCCCCAAACCCGCCGGGTCCAACAGCATAGATGTATGAATGAAGTAGGCCGTTTCAACAATTGCATGATCATCATGCTTAGTTTATTGCCATATATTTCGAATTTAAGAAAATGATCAATCACCAAACCCGCCATTTTGGTCTGACGGTTGGCCTTCTGAGATACCATTAGTTAAGCCAATTTGATTTTTTTCTTTTTTCTTTTTTTTTTATAAAATCGATTTGACGTGGTCGATATTTCTAATCGAAT
>NW_010378278.1:0-299 GCF_000414095.1 Morus notabilis | reverse complement strand
CTTTTTTGCTTAACTGGGTATGTAATTTTCTCGCCCCCTCTGGTTTCTATTCTCTTTTTCATTTTGACTAAGACATTTAATGGATCTCTCTCTCCCTCCAGTTTCTATTCTATTTCATTTTGACCAAGACATTTAACGGAGTAGTGTTGCAATGCAGATCATGATCTACTTGGACAGCATGCAATTTTTGCTGAGCATACAGCAGTATCCTCAGCCACACACCCTTGCCCATATATTGCCTACATCGGGCCCGTTCATCCCTCATCCTCAAATTCCAGCGGAAGTGTTTCAGATGCTTC
>NW_010378277.1:0-299 GCF_000414095.1 Morus notabilis | reverse complement strand
TGCTTCCCGATAATACCCAAAGATTAAAAGGGTCAATTTTTTTTTTTTTAAATTTATATATCTTAATATAGGTATATTTGTGATTGCAACGTACTGCTAACACACTCATATGCAAAATTTGACGAGTTAATGAAGTTTTGTTTTTCGTCCGCTTGAAATGGATGAAGTTTCAGATAAAAAAAAAATGAAGTTTTTATTTTTATAACATCTTTTTATTTATTGTCCATAAATTTCTCTCATAAAACTAGAAAAAATAAACTATTAATAATTTTATATTTTTAACTATCATCTATGTTTTA
>NW_010378276.1:0-299 GCF_000414095.1 Morus notabilis | reverse complement strand
TGGCCCTTTCTTACCATCCTCAATCCAATGGCCAAGCGGAGATTTCCAACCGGGAGATCAAGCTTATCTTGTTGAAGACTGTGCAATCAAATCGGAAGGATTGGTCCAACAAGCTGATGACGCTTTATGGGCGTATAGGACAGCTTTCAAGACACCTATCGGCATGTCTCCGTACCAGTTAGTCTTTGGGAAGGCGTATCATCTACCTTTCGAGCTTGAACACCGTGCACATTGGGCCATTAAGAAGCTAAACTTTGATTTGAAGGCCTCAGGAGAGAAAAGACTCCTTCAACTCAATG
>NW_010378275.1:0-299 GCF_000414095.1 Morus notabilis | reverse complement strand
TGGAAAGACTATTGTCTGCGGCTTTTATTCCAAGTTACGTGATTAAGTTGTGGTTCCTGTTGGATTTGACGAGACTTTTGTGCAAATGTGGCTAATTTGGTTCCTAACAATTAGCATGTTTGAACACTATTATTTATATTTTACAAGTTTGAACTATATACTTGCAAGATACTAGTTTTGTGAAGATATGGATGAGTCAATTTGACGAAACTCATCGGTGATTTCCTTTAAAGCAATTGAAGACAATAGTCATTTTCTTCCTTTTTTTAATATATATATATATATATATATATATATGT
>NW_010378274.1:0-299 GCF_000414095.1 Morus notabilis | reverse complement strand
TCGCATCTCATTAGTTTCCCACTCTTGTTCGCACCGTTTGATCGCAACTCTTCATTTCTAACATTGGATTTGTGATGATTTCATTCAACGACTGGGGTTGAGGGCACATTCTCCTTATAAACCGGACTCTTCGTGAGATTTTTACTAGCTTTTTTTCCTAAGCGTTTCTTCAAGGATTATTTTGAAAAAATGCGGAGCAGTCGGAGAAAACTTTGTTTGCAAGTCGTCTCTCCCTTTACCATGAGCACTCATCTTTGAAATAGTTGAGCTTCAAAATCTAAAAAAGCAGATAATTTCCC
>NW_010378273.1:0-299 GCF_000414095.1 Morus notabilis | reverse complement strand
TTCTATAAAAGACAAACCATAAGATGTCAACTTGCAAGATATGTAACCACAAGTCCACAACAAAACAATCCAAGTAAAATAACAGTCGAGCTCAAAATAATTAAGTATTAACAAACTTTGCACAAAAGATGGGATCTACAACTATTACCAGAATGTATGAAAATTAAGTTCAGATGGAGTCTATACCTTAAGCTGCTTGGCAACATCCCTAGCAGAAGATCCAGAAACTTCGATCCATGTTTTTGAGAAAAGTGCACATGCAGACAACATGAACACAAGATAGAACAGTGCATGGAAAG
>NW_010378272.1:0-299 GCF_000414095.1 Morus notabilis | reverse complement strand
ATTCATCAATTACATTTAAAATTGTATTATATATTAAATCAGTGCTATGTGATCCTAAAACACATTTACAACCTAATATTCTCTTATCTAAATCGAATCCTTTAAAGTAATGTTTGGTTACAGCTAAATAATCTTTATTGACAACGGCAGACCAAATATCTACTGTTAACGCAATGCAACCACTAGTCGAGTGTAAAAGGTTTATTAATGCTTCTTTTCTTTTTTAAATAATTTTAACAAATCTTTCATGAGAGTAGTTTTTGAAGTGAACTGTGCATTAGGATTATGTACAACTTTAA
>NW_010378271.1:0-299 GCF_000414095.1 Morus notabilis | reverse complement strand
CAGGGTTCAGGGTTCAAGGCTAGGGCTCAGGGCTCTGGGCTCGGCGCTCAGGGCTCGAGGTTCGGTGTTTGGGGTTCGGGGTTCTGGGTTCGGGGTTCTGGGTTCGCGGTTCGGGGTTCGGGCTTCATGGTTCAGGGTTCACGGATCAGGGTTTAAGGTTCAAGGTTCAAGCTTCAGTGGTCAGGGTTCAGGGTTCAGGGTTCACGATTCAGGGCTCAGGGCTCAGGCCTCGGAGCTCGGGGCTCGGGGTTCGGGGTTCGGGGTTCGGGGTTTAGTGTTTAGGGTTTGGGGATTTGGGT
>NW_010378270.1:0-299 GCF_000414095.1 Morus notabilis | reverse complement strand
CTACGACTGCTGCACTAATTTTAAAGAGAAATATACAATAGTACATTACGTAGAAGAAAATAAAAGGATAACTAACGAAAATATGTTTCAGATTACTTTTTCCATAGTGCAATGCACGAATGTTTTACTCCAAGTGCAAGAAACAACTCCACTGCAAGACCACAAGGGTCGTTTAAAAGAGAAAATGATTTGTAGTCATATCTTCTTTCTTCGTTTAAGCATATATCAATATAAAACTTTCAAATAAAATGTGTAGAAAATAAGACTGATTCAAAAACCAGACCGACGTGGCCTCTATT
>NW_010378269.1:0-299 GCF_000414095.1 Morus notabilis | reverse complement strand
ACATATGATGTCCGGAGTCCACCAATGCATTTTGGGTGCAGTGATTCTGTGCCATGCGCCAACTTGACACTCTCCGAGGTTGAGCTTCTTCCGGCTACTGGGGACATAGTTTTGGACCCTTTTTGTTGGAATGCTTATGGAGAATTGCAGACACTCACTATTCCACCAGTTTCCTGCTTGTTGGAGGGTGTTCCTAACTCCAAATTGGACAATAGTGACAAGGGTTATTGCTCATGATTTATTTACTTTCATGCATGGCTAGTTTAATATGTACTAAACCAATATTATATATAAATATA
>NW_010378268.1:0-299 GCF_000414095.1 Morus notabilis | reverse complement strand
TATATTCTATCCGTTACAGGTTGTAATTTTATAACTCTCTAGCCTCTAACTTATTAAGGCCTCGTTTATTTCACCGATTTGAGTTTTTAATTCTAAATTTTTATAATAAAAAATTCTTAAAAAATGTCAAATATTATATCTCAACTTAAATTAAAAACTTAAATTTATAAAATAAACGAGACCTAAGTTATTTTAGAGACCAAGATCTTAAAAGAAATGGACAGAATATAGAATAGACAGGACACACGAAAAAGGAAATAAAGAAATGGAGGAGATTCCTTGGGGCCCAAAGGATGTTG
>NW_010378267.1:0-299 GCF_000414095.1 Morus notabilis | reverse complement strand
AAAATAAAATAAAATAAAATAAAAATGACGTCAACAAAATTTGAACTTTTTGAGACACAATCCTTACATTTTTTCTGAGCATGCATGCAAAAAATGCCCTAAGAAAATGAAAAAAGAAGAACGCTGTCAAAATGCCCCCGACCTGCGCAGTAGGGTGCCTAGGGGCGGAGATGGGTCAAAAATTCACATTTTTATTTATGTTTTACATACTAAAATTAATACATAATTTTTATGAATTAGTGTAACAAGTGGCACCATTTTTTGATGAATATTCTATTTTTTATGATTTTTTCTATTTT
>NW_010378266.1:0-299 GCF_000414095.1 Morus notabilis | reverse complement strand
AGAAAATCAGTGCTAGTATTAACAAAACGCAACACAAACATTCATGGCCTGCTATTTTGTAAGGACCATATTAGAGAGAAAATAAACACAACTGTTATCATGGATGCTAGTATCTTTATCTAAAATGTCTCTCTTTCAGACGTGGATGCTAAGGGCTTGTTTGTTTTTGTTTTCGTTTCCATTTTTCACGTTTTTCGAAGCTAAAAAATGAAAACACTATCTAAAAACGTGTTTGGCACAAAATTTTTCAAAAAACAAAAACAAAAACGTTTTTTGTCTTTTTGTGAAAAACTGAAAAC
>NW_010378265.1:0-299 GCF_000414095.1 Morus notabilis | reverse complement strand
TCTCCACAAACTGGCGCTCTCAGATCGTGAGTCCTTCATAGAAATAACTGACGGGCGCCAATTCTCGTAACCATGGTGAGGACACTGATTTAACAGATCCTTGAACTAATCCCAAACTTGATAAAGAGTTTCATTGCCCTTCTGGGTAAAGGTCGAGATCTGTCGCTTCAGACCTTGGTCTTATGGTGTGGGAAATATTTGTTGAAAAATGATGTTGTCATTTCTTCCCAAGTTCCAATAGACCTAGGTTGCCGAGAATACAACCAGCTTTTAGCCTTGTCCTTCAAAGAAAATGAAAA
>NW_010378264.1:0-299 GCF_000414095.1 Morus notabilis | reverse complement strand
TTTCTCCCCATTTTACTTGACGTCTATAAAAATTCTGCTATAGCACAACTCCACCAGATCGATCGAAAGGGAATTTAAAAAAAATGAAAACAAAGATTAATTCGACAATATTACCTTTCAATGAAAAGGGCAAGGGGAAGAATGAAAGCAGTAGCGAAAACTAAGCGGTAAGCAACAATGACCTTCAAATTCATACCATCATTAGCGGCCAGTTTGTACAACACATTCACGCCGGTAAATACAAACTGAACGACTACCATTAACAGAGCCGGCTTAAGTCCATGCAAAGCCTCACGAAT
>NW_010378263.1:0-299 GCF_000414095.1 Morus notabilis | reverse complement strand
TTGGTACGAGAAACGACTTTGACGTAGTCATCTGGGTTGTGGCATCCAAAGAAGCAAGTATATCAAAAATTCAGGATGCTATTCAAGACAGATTACAAATCCCAGATGATGAGTGGAAATCCAATCGAGTAGAAGAAAGATCCATTACGATATACAGGACTTTACGAGGGAAAAAGTTTGTGTTGTTACTAGACGACGTCTGGAAGCAGTTTGATCTCTTGAAAGTCGGGGTTCCTATTCCAGATATTCATAATGGTTCCAAAGTAATATTCACAACCCGTTCCAAGGAGGTGTGTGGC
>NW_010378262.1:0-299 GCF_000414095.1 Morus notabilis | reverse complement strand
AAAAAAAAAAAAAAAAACTGAAAAAGAGAAAGATTAAGCTGTATCTGCTCATGATATATACGGGACAAATATATATCTTCGTACATGTAAGTTTTATGATATGGTCAAAATCTAGAAGTTAGATTATTTGTCACATGGAGAGACTTGTTAACCGCATATTGGTTCAAGAACACTATTCACACGTTTAATTTATATTCACTAGTTTTTTATACGGGGTGAAGTTCTATTAAAAATTAATTTGACATATCATAAAGTGTTTATTTATAAATTAACATTACAATCCATCAAGAGCTTATATC
>NW_010378261.1:0-299 GCF_000414095.1 Morus notabilis | reverse complement strand
TTTTTTTTCCTTTGCTGATTGTGTAAGAATATCCATAATTTTCAAGAAAGTGTAGGAAGTTCTCATGGCTTTTCTAACCAAATCAAATTTGAAATTTCGACATCTTCAAACGACCAGACCTTCATTGATGAACTTCCATGCTTCTTCAATAGTAGACGCGGGGTGGAACTTTAAGCAAGAAGAGACAGCTCTGGGTCTTTGGCGTTTTGCGATACTTGAAGGTGCCTCTTGGAAGATTGCCCAAGAAAAATCTGTTAGACAATATAATAGAAAATACAAAGAAGAACAAGAAAATAAAG
>NW_010378260.1:0-299 GCF_000414095.1 Morus notabilis | reverse complement strand
TAATTAAAAGTTTTTAATTTTTATCAACAATTAAATTTATTGTTCAAGCTACGATTCTAACTACGAAGAACAAGTAATAATTTTTAATCATCGTTTTTGCATTTCTTCATTTGATTTCGCGAGTGAAATTCAAACTGAACCATGTTTTTCTTGATTTTTGTTTTTTCCTGAATTTACCTATTTCTGTGGATCAAAGATTCTTTCCATTTATCTGGACTATATTCTGAATATTTGCATTAGCTTTTTTAGTTTTATAGTTTTCTATTTTTTAATTTCAGCATATATATATATATATATAT
>NW_010378259.1:0-299 GCF_000414095.1 Morus notabilis | reverse complement strand
GCTTCAGGGTTCAGGGTTCAGGGCTCAGGGCTCAGCGCTCAGGGCTCAGCGCTCGGGGCTCAGGGCTCAGGGTTCAGTTATCAGGGTTCGGTGTTCGGGGTTAGGGGTCCGGGTTTGGGGTTCATGGTTCGGGGTTCAGGGTTCGGGGTTCGTGGTTCGGGGGTCGTGGTTTAGGGTTTGGGGATTGGGGATTGGGGATTGGGGTTTGCGGTCGGGGTTTGGGGTTTATGGTCTAGGGTTTAGGGTCTGCGTTTAGAGTCTGGGGTTTAGGGTCTGGGGTTTGGGGTTTGGGGTTTGGG
>NW_010378258.1:0-299 GCF_000414095.1 Morus notabilis | reverse complement strand
TATCGCGTTGTATGCCTACACCCATGTTGCCCATCAGGGCGGTTTCGATTTGACGGCTTATCCGAGCATTCAGCAGTGGCTGGAGCGGGTCAAGGAACAGCCCGGTTACATCGGTATGCTTGATTGAGGCGGGTTGTCACTATAAAAAGCCGGTCGTGTGACATGACCGGTTTTTTTATGTCCGATGTTCTTGTCAGCCTTGTGCATAAATACCCGGGAAAGGAGTTTCCGCATGCGTGTTTCAATGATTGCCGTTTTGACCTTAATGGCGCTGGGCATTGGTTGCTCGGCTCAAGCCC
>NW_010378257.1:0-299 GCF_000414095.1 Morus notabilis | reverse complement strand
TTCTCAATTTTATGGCTGTTTCTCTCTCTATATCCGTGAGTCAGTGGGGGAATTCCCACCGTTGGATTGGACTTACATGTTAGTAACTATGGGCAGCTATAACTGTTATGACAATGTGATGGACGGCTAGGATGGAGTTTCCTGCTTGTGCTTGTTTTTGTTAAAAAAAAAATCTAGGTGGATTTTTCTATGGTTTCGATATCAAAGATTTTTTTAATGGTTTTGTATCTTTTTCTTTAGTTACTGTAATTTTCTAGTGCAAAATCCTAAATTACACTAGTAGTAGGTTTTTTTTTTTT
>NW_010378256.1:0-298 GCF_000414095.1 Morus notabilis | reverse complement strand
CCATGAATTCGGTGGTTCTTATGCTCACTAGCCACTCCATGACTCTCCCTGTTCCTTCTCGCCCCGCGTTTTTCATGTACAATAGCACAGTAGCAGGGTCTAATTCAAAGGAGACTGAGTCAGAGCAATCTGCAGCCACAGACGGAACAACCTATTTCTTTCGCACATAATGTACATGAGCCTGATTCATCAATTGGTAATGCCCTCATTTCAAATATGTGGCTTTAAAGGAAATAACCTCAGAAACATAACGGAATCTTCTACATTCATGTGGTATTTGGTCATTTTTGTTGTGACT
>NW_010378255.1:0-299 GCF_000414095.1 Morus notabilis | reverse complement strand
TTTTTTTTTACCGTTCATTGATCAACTCAGATTTTGATCATTAATTATAGATGTTGCTAAAAGTGTTGTATTACTCTTTGTAATACTTGCGTAAAAATCAGACCTTTCAAGAGTAAAGAAGAACAATTATGGATTATTCGTTGTTCTCCATTTTATTAGAATTGGCCTCGACCCAATTCCTTCCCAAAGTCTAATCCCCGTCGACGATCCTGGCCTTGAGATTAAGCTTGACCTCACCTTAATCCTAGTAATAATTTTTTAGCTAATAAATTTTTAGTTAGTAAAAAACCAGAGGTTTT
>NW_010378254.1:0-299 GCF_000414095.1 Morus notabilis | reverse complement strand
CCGCCGCATGATCACCAAAGGTGGCGGAACGGACGACAACAACGACAATAATTTCACCCCACCGAACGGCATGTCCTTCACGCAGTTCTCCGATGGATACGACGACGGTTTTGGCCCTAAGGCCATAGATTTCACCGTCTACAGTTTGGAGCTCCGCAGCCGCGGCTCCCAAGCTCTCATAGATCTCGTCGATTCTAGTAAGAACGAAGGCCGTCCGTACACCTGCATGATCTACACGTTCATTATGCCCTGGGTTGCTGACGTGGCAGCGAAGCTCGGGATCCCGGTGGCGCTTTTCT
>NW_010378253.1:0-299 GCF_000414095.1 Morus notabilis | reverse complement strand
CATTCTCCTTTTATAAAGCTATACCTCATTTTGACGACCATTAAGACTGTCGAAGCACATGATCACAACAGAAGAAGCTATTCGGTTGGTCATCAATGGAACAAAGCCGCTGACCAAAACTGAGATAACGCTGGAAAGAAGAGGTGACTTCTCCGGAACTTTGATGAGTCTCTTAGCCGACATTGCACTGTTTATCTTAGTTGTTATTTTGATACTTTTACACACGAACACATACAAAGCTGAGCAACCAAAGGAGGCATTTCTAGTACGTTCTTTGCACCAAGAACATCATATGACGA
>NW_010378252.1:0-299 GCF_000414095.1 Morus notabilis | reverse complement strand
TTTTTTTTTTTTTTTTTTTGTTTTTCCATTACTATATATATTTTGTTGCTTAAAAAAATAATATAAAAATCTTCTCTCAAGTCTGAACGCATGAGGTAAGACTGAGAACTAAAAATAAAAAGGAATAAATAAATAAGGTTTCTTTGACTATTTTGGCTATTTGCAATGCATCCCAAGTTGGGCATTGTTTTTTTGTTTTGTAACTGAAATTTAATGGCACTAACCTAACTTCACGCCATGAGAATATATTATCCGAAGACTCAAGGTTTGAAAACCCCCAACTTAATTACATATGCCAT
>NW_010378251.1:0-298 GCF_000414095.1 Morus notabilis | reverse complement strand
TCTTTTATTATTATGCTTATAGGGCTTTATAAATCCTCTTTGTTAGTTTATTCATTGAATTAGATTTTCTCTGCAATTGCAATTGAATTTTGGCATTACGACTCTCTTTTCGTTTTCTATTTTGCATTGGATATTTCTCAATATCAGTGCTGTAATCTTTATGGGATTGGGATTAATTGCCATAAGTTTTCATGGTCGTTTGTAATTGGAGTTTGCATCAGCCGCTTACAAAGTAGCTTGAGAATTCACGAAGAAAAGGAAAAAAAAAAAAAAAAAAAAAAAAAAAAAAAAAAAAAAA
>NW_010378250.1:0-239 GCF_000414095.1 Morus notabilis | reverse complement strand
TATTTTTTTTTTTTTTTTTTTTTTTTTTTTTTTTTTACGTAGGATGGTATTAAAATTCTACACATTTCTAGACTATACGCCTACATTTATAAACACTACCCTTTTTTTGTTTTTGTTTTTATTCACATTGTTAGGAGAAAATAACATAAACTTGATTCATATTTCGTGAAAAAAAGATCCAATTACTTTTAAGTAATTACTTTCATCATCAAATACTTATTATTTATAAACATACAAAT
>NW_010378249.1:0-298 GCF_000414095.1 Morus notabilis | reverse complement strand
TGGCGTTATCCCTTCAACACTTAATCAATGTTTTAAGTTTTACAAAAATGGGAAAGTAATGAAAGTAAATGCAGATATGGACTCGTTTAGAGGGAAACAGGTAAAGTACGCCGATGCCAAGTTCTACAAACTGGCCAATGTCACAATCTTAAAGGACGCCAATAAAACAAGTTAAAAGCTCATCTAAGCCTAGCCAGAAGATAACTTTTAAGTACGTGCCAAAAAGTCAGTGAGTTCCTGGACAAAAGGCTTTAGCATCCTTCAAGAGTGTGGTTAAGAAGTTAATGACCAGTTTCAC
>NW_010378248.1:0-299 GCF_000414095.1 Morus notabilis | reverse complement strand
CGGAGGCCTTAAAATGTTCAAAGGATAAAAACAAATGGAAAAAAAAAAACATGAAACGGGTAAGAATCTTATCTAATACCTAGTGTTGAAATTTTAGACGGCCCCGTCCGCGACCACCGAAAATTCTAAATTTTTATCCGATGATCGAGCCCGCCTGAGCCCAAATTTTCGGGCTGCCCGACCTGAGCCGAACAAGACTTTGGACGGGCTTCGGGCAAGTTTTGGCATCCCGAGCCCGATCGGGCAGCCCGAGACCGCCCGAGGTGCCCGACCTAATTTTTTAATATTTTTTATATATT
>NW_010378247.1:0-298 GCF_000414095.1 Morus notabilis | reverse complement strand
TTTAAATTTTTATGAGAAAAAATATTATAATAAAAACTCGACTCACATCCTAATATATTAATATTAATGTATGTATCTAGTGGAATAGCAATGTTGTATTATTGCTTTTCAGGAGAAATTTTGTTTGGCAACTTCTAGCTTTATGACCTTTCTTTCCCCTTTTCAACAGCGGCTTGTTTATACTTGTACTTCTAAAAGAGACTCTTTTTTTTCTTCTCTTTTTCAAAATAGACCTGGAGGAGTTTTTGATCAATCCAAAGGGTGAGAATGGTGTAGTTTGGACAGTTATTTCTCAATT
>NW_010378246.1:0-298 GCF_000414095.1 Morus notabilis | reverse complement strand
AATTAATATTTATTTACAGTAATTTTGAATCATAATTTAAAATTAATATTTAATTTGGATGATTCAAAATTTAATGTGATGTTTTAATCTAACTCTAATGATGATTTTAAAACTATCATCCTCTTAATTTAAAATGATTTAAACTCTTAATTCTAAATTATAATTTTAAAATTATAATTTAAATTTAAAATTATGAATTATAATTATAATTTTAAAATTATAATTAAAATCACATTAATTTAAATTATTGTATCAAATAAATTTTAAAAAATTAATAATACATGTCAATCAATCAATA
>NW_010378245.1:0-298 GCF_000414095.1 Morus notabilis | reverse complement strand
CTAGTGCATGTAAATGGCCAAGAGAGAAGTTGAACACCTTTTTCGGGAAAGTACTTGATGAACAAGATGTTCTAGAAGTATAACATAGAATATACTCATAACCAAGTTCAGAAATCCCAAAGAAACAAAGAATAGGTGTTTCATTATTCTTTTATCTCCACATTACACGGACGAAACTGAAAAGACAATGATGAGTTTGTTGCAACCATGTAAGATGTCTATGCACAGAACTCAGGTTAGAGATCAGAAGTGCGACATTCCGTTAATAAATCCTAAAAGCTTGAAAAAAAAAAAAAAA
>NW_010378244.1:0-298 GCF_000414095.1 Morus notabilis | reverse complement strand
ATTTTTACAGTTAAAATTTTTTAAAAAATATCACATTTAATTTTTTTTACTATTGTTAAAAATTCTCAGAAAATATCACATTTCAGCTCAAATTAAAAATTCAAATCTGTAAATCGAACGAGGCCTAAAAGGTCCACTTGTTTTGTGTTAGAGACCCCTATGAGCGACATCTTATACATTTTGTCACGTACTTCTTAGGTGTCACCTTATACACATTATATATATATATATATGTATGAAAAGAAACTATTTTTTCTCCATTATCGTCATCCACTAATCATTAACCATTCCAAACTAA
>NW_010378243.1:0-298 GCF_000414095.1 Morus notabilis | reverse complement strand
AAGACAAAATTGGAGAAAAAAAAATTTGAATTAAATGTTTGTTATTGACGACCACTAAGGGTCGTGATGTAGTAGTAATGACGCTTTTGTTAGGTCTTCTTTGCTCATCCTTTTAAGATTTGATATTCTATATTTATGCATTGTTATTCTATCCTTAATAGTCTTTCAAACGTTTATTTTTTATATTCGTCTCTAATTTTGAATCATAATTTATTATTCTTTATGATATTTTTTTCATAAAAAATACATATAAAATAAAAATAATTTTAAATTATCATTCAAAATATATAATCAAACA
>NW_010378242.1:0-298 GCF_000414095.1 Morus notabilis | reverse complement strand
CTCGGTGTAGGGTAGATTGTACACGGCAGTATTAAGAGGATGTTTAGTGGAGGAATTCGTTCCTGATTTGAATCATGATTCATAATTTGTTATAGTATTTTTTTTCATAAAAAATTTACATAAATAAAAAATGATTTAAATCACATGATTTGAATCCTCCAACTAAACGTCCTCTTAAGTTTTGACAACAACTTTTTTTTGTTTTTTTTTTAAAAGCTTTGACGGAAAGATTTTTAGAAAATATTTCGTAATTATTTTTAATTTATGTGTATTTTTTATAAAAAAAAATATTATAATA
>NW_010378241.1:0-298 GCF_000414095.1 Morus notabilis | reverse complement strand
AGTTATATTGTAACAAATAATATTATAATTATATTAATAACTCTAATATATGGTGGTAATTTGTGTCACGTGTCGTATTCGTATCGTGTTTTGGTCATTTTTTTTAAATTTACAGTCAACCCGAACATAATCCGTAACACAAATTTTTTTGAAAACCGCAACACAAACATGACACAACCACTTTACGGGTTGACAAGACACGAAAAATGACTCGTGACACGAAATTGACACGAAAATTATATACTTTTATTTTTGTTTTACATATTAGAAATAACTTAAAATTGATAACACGCTAAAA
>NW_010378240.1:0-298 GCF_000414095.1 Morus notabilis | reverse complement strand
ATTTCCCTATTGCTGCCACATATGTAGTGTAATTCCAATTTCTTCTTTTCTTTAAAATGATTTACCCTTTGTATGAGTTAACAAATTTGATCTATTTTTAAAATCTTGTTAAAATGCCCTTTATATATAAATTTATTTTACGTAAAATGTAATATCGAGCACTACGATGTGATGTCGAGCATCGTTATTTATTTTGAAGATTACTATTATAAACATCAAATATACAAGGAATAAGGGTAATGATTAATAGGGAAGCAAAAGAAAAAATAGTGACAACATTTAGGTTATGACAGTTCGT
>NW_010378239.1:0-298 GCF_000414095.1 Morus notabilis | reverse complement strand
AAAAAAAAAAAAAAAAAAACAAATTAAGATGCTATGGCAGCGGAAAAAAATCACTAGCGAAAATATTTCTGTTATCTTCTTTCAATTTCGATTTCAAATGAATATTACAAGGTAATAGCCTTCAACCCCACTCAATTTCACGACTCAACTTGAAAACAAGATCGCTTCCAAATTTCAAAACCCCAAGAATAAGTAGAGAAATAAATCCAAACTTTTGAATTTTCAAAATCCTAAAATAAATACAAACAAAATTCCCAAAAATAAATTCCAAACTTTTGAGTGGATTTCATATTAAGAC
>NW_010378238.1:0-298 GCF_000414095.1 Morus notabilis | reverse complement strand
AGATAAAGAGATTTCATAGTGCAATTTTTGAACACGAGTGGTGCTCACTGAATCAGGCTATCTAGTGGATTCTACACGGCGGCGACAAATTTAAAGAGTCTTTATTTATATAAGTTCGATTGGTGCTTGTAATTGTTGAGAATTAGTTAGTGGACGTTTGATTGGAGGATTCAAACCACGTGATTCGAATTATTTTTGATTTACGTGTATTTTTTATGAGAAAAAAATACTGTAACGAACCACAAATCGTGATTCGAATCAGAGAACGAATCCCTTTACCAAATTATCTATTCAATGT
>NW_010378237.1:0-298 GCF_000414095.1 Morus notabilis | reverse complement strand
ATTTTCTTAGTTTTCATAACACGTTATCAGTCAGAAAGTTATTGTGCATGTCAGAAATTTACTGTGCAAATAGTAACTGTGAATAGTGCCGAAATTTTTTTTCTATAAATAGACATTAATCTCTTCATTTTGTATACACTCACAAGATTAATAAAACTCTTTCTTTAAAGTTTTTCTTCTTAATTTTTCATTTTCTTAGTTTTCATAACACGTTATCAGCACGAACGTTCTATTTTTACTGCAATTGTCTACATTCATTCATTCAAAAAAAGAGGCTCTAATTCAATTACAAACATCT
>NW_010378236.1:0-298 GCF_000414095.1 Morus notabilis | reverse complement strand
GGAGATCAACTTAGTTGAATGAAATTTATAGGAAATGTTTAATGCTAATGGAAAATAATAATAATTTATTTAATTATCAAAATTTTATTAAATTACCCATATCATTTAATAAAGTATATATAAAATAAATAAAAAATTTGAACACATTTGAGAATAATTAATTCAATAAAATAATTAAACAAATTTATAGAGGTCAGGTTTGAAAAATGATATTTAGAATATTTGTAAGAAATATTTAAATTGAAACATAAAAAATAGATAAAAAAGTATAAATTATTGAGGATAAGACTGTAAATAA
>NW_010378235.1:0-298 GCF_000414095.1 Morus notabilis | reverse complement strand
TTTTTTTTTTTACTTAAATTCTTGGTTTGTATTTACTTTTAACTTATATAGATTTCTATATTAAAAAAAATCTAAGTCAAAGTAACAAACACAAAGATTTTTTTTTTACTATGAATTCACAATCGTAACAAATAATTGGAAAAACTTTTAGTCCTTAATTTTTTTGAAATCACATTTAACTTATATAGATCTCTAAAAAAGAAATCTAAGTCTTAGTGATAATCATAGGATTATGATAAGAACGAGGAACCACACACTATGAGTGTATTAGAAATTTATTTAAGAGTATTACAAATAA
>NW_010378234.1:0-298 GCF_000414095.1 Morus notabilis | reverse complement strand
ATGAAATAAATAAAATACGAGAAAAGAAAAATACTTTGGGGGATGGCGGTGCTATAAGTGGGTTTTTATTGTGGGACCCAATCCTTAATAGGTGATACTGAGCGTCATATAGCGTCGTTTAGTAGAAAAGGGTAATTAAGATATTTTCTTTTTTATTTTTTGAAGTGCTTACCACTTGAACACCATGTTTTTCAGCATGGGTGAGATAAACAAGAAGGCTTCCCAAGATAACTGAGGTCAACGGTGCCATGGCTGATATCCAAAAGAACTTCGGCTTTCTCTTACTCTGCATGAAAAA
>NW_010378233.1:0-298 GCF_000414095.1 Morus notabilis | reverse complement strand
GGGGGGGTGAGCGATTGAGAGCTGATTTTATTATCCTTCCGATGAGTCTATTTGACGTGGTACTCGGAATGGATTGGTTGTTGGAGTACGGTGCTATTGTTAATTGCTACTGTAGGACGGTAACTTTGATGACTAAGTCTGGAATAGTGATTTCTTATCAGGCAGATACGAACCCAGTCCTGGGAGAACGACAGTTGAAGTACAGTGTTGGGGGACGAAGGAATCTAGCCTATTTTTCTTCCCTTCTCACTTTTGAAGGTGAACCCGAGATAACTGAAGATAGTACGGGAATCCCTGA
>NW_010378232.1:0-298 GCF_000414095.1 Morus notabilis | reverse complement strand
GAAGGCGGACGGCAATGCGTGAAAGAGGGGCGAAGGACAATGAGCAGATGGGTGAAGGAGCTTTTTCTTGGTTCCTTTCGAATGGGGGAAAGGGTAGAAAGGAAATGGAAGAGTCAGAGAGAACCCTAGACCTAGTACTATTGTTTAATTGACTTGTCGTTTTGGACTTGGAAGTATTATATTTTAAAATATATTTTTTAATTAATTTGTATATTTGGTTCGGTTAACCGACTGAATTCAAAACCCTGAAACTGAGCACCAAATCGAGAAGCTAGACTCGGTTCGGTTAACTGATTGC
>NW_010378231.1:0-298 GCF_000414095.1 Morus notabilis | reverse complement strand
AAGAATTTGAAACAAGAAAACTTTGAATAAGTTAAAGTAGACCTTTCTTTCTTGTTTATTATTTTCTTTTTTGTGGAAGTAGTCCATAAGTTTTCTTTGAGACGATCTCTCCCGCTCAGAAGTTGCGTACTTCGTGTAATCAAGAAACCTATCAAAGTTTTTTAAAATGCGTTAAAAAGGATAAAATATGTTCTCTTTAAAAACAAACAAAAAGTTTTGAAGAAAATAAAATGTGGAGCACAATATTAGAAAAAGAAAAAGAAAATGAAAGACAACTGAATCGAAGTAGAGGATGACT
>NW_010378230.1:0-298 GCF_000414095.1 Morus notabilis | reverse complement strand
CAAAATCAACCGGATCTCAAACCAAAGAGGAATTTCAAAGAGTTTCCAATGTCAAGAGAAGGATTTGAGGTAAGATTTCTAAAAATCTCTCTTGAATCTCAAGCTTTTCGGATTTAGAAACATATTTTTAGTTCGAAATGGATTTTGATGGATTTTGAGTAAAACTATGGTAGAAAATTGGAGATCTTGAGTTCTTTGGACTTGATTTAGTGCCTAGAACCCGAATCTTGTGGTTGTCCCTTGAGATATTTTGATTTGGGACTGGATTTGCAGGTTTTCGAACTGATTTTGTGAGTTT
>NW_010378229.1:0-298 GCF_000414095.1 Morus notabilis | reverse complement strand
CAGAATAACAGCGACTATGGGAAGCTGGAGTTCAGCAATCTCATGGGTCTCAAGTGAGAAATCCTTCCTGTATACATTTTTCAGTGTCGTTTTTTCATCCTTGCTCTTGTGGAGTTTGTCGTTTTGGAGTAAAATGGTTTGGGTTGTGTTCTACAGGTACATGGTTTATATCAGCTTCATTTCTGCTTTCTATGCTTGTGTTGCTGCCATTTCCTCATGGATCAGATGCTTAGCTTCCAGAGCTTGGTTTTTCTTTGTCTCTGACCAGGTTTTTCATTTTCTCTTTTCATTTTTTTTT
>NW_010378228.1:0-298 GCF_000414095.1 Morus notabilis | reverse complement strand
TACTTATATATATATAAATATAATTTATTAAGATAATTTTTAAGATAATTTATATATATATATATATTTCATAAGAATAATCTCATCTTGCAACCTTTGAACCTTACTTGGATCAATCTACACCTAGAAGACTTACTACTATAACTCTTTAGATGTGTATGCGTTTTGATTAGGTTGTGTGAGACTAATCTTCATTTTAGCTGTTGAATTGGGAGACCAAAAACACAATTTTTTTTAAGTTTTTTTTTTAAATCTTTTACTTATATATATATAATTCATTAAGATAATTTTTTAAGAT
>NW_010378227.1:0-298 GCF_000414095.1 Morus notabilis | reverse complement strand
CGGCTGCGGCAGTGTGGGGCTAAGACGTCAGGAAAGGCTCATTTTTGCGATGCGGGTCTCCGAGAAACTCTCGTTTCAGCAATACTGGGACGACGAGAGATTCGCGATAAAACGACCGGACTTCCACAAAAGCACGAGCAGGGCTTTCGGAGACAACATCTACCATGTCGTAGACGGCGCTTGGGCCCAAGAAGACTCACATCACAGTTTCGACGGGGGTCTACTCAACCAGGCCAACCTCACCAGGGACACGAGCTCAGACAGCGTCCTTATTGGTGAACAGTTCATTTACTGGGGA
>NW_010378226.1:0-298 GCF_000414095.1 Morus notabilis | reverse complement strand
GAACAGACTAAGAACATACCATAAAATGAGAACAGACCAAGAACAGACCATAATTAATAAGAACAAACCAAGAACAGACCAATAACAGACTATTAATCGACCGAACAGACCAAGAACAGACAAAGAACCGACCTCCAGGTCAAGAACATACCATTAACCGACCGAACAGACCAAGAACAGACCAAGAACTAACCTCCAGACCAAGAACAGACCATTAACTGTCCGAACAGACCAAGAACAGAACAAGAACTGACCACCAGACCAAGAACAGACCAGAACTGACCGAACAGACCAGAAC
>NW_010378225.1:0-298 GCF_000414095.1 Morus notabilis | reverse complement strand
TATATATATATATAAATGACGTTTCCTAATTCCTTCACTTATAGTTCGAGTTGAAACATAAACAGCGTGTCTTTTTGTTTTAACAAGTGTTTATTTTTACATTTTGTACATGTCGTTACATATTTGAACAACAACTAAATGTCGTTTAACGTTTTGTGTTTTTGATGTCCTACCTTAAAACAACATGCAGTTTGTTTTTGCACTTTTAGAAGTACTGTGGGGGAGGGTGAACACAGACGAAGTATAGGATTACTATACTTTGTTTTTGCCTCAAGTAGAAATTAAACATATATGTACT
>NW_010378224.1:0-298 GCF_000414095.1 Morus notabilis | reverse complement strand
CCATATGTCAGGAACAAGGTTTCGCTTACAGCTTATTTAGGAGATTAAGCTGAATCCGAGGCCCTTGCTCGGTATCATGTGCATGCGCAGAATTGCAAGGCCATGTAAGAAAATTCATTTATATGATCACAATATCACAATCATCAAATTCATTTATAAGATCACAATCATCATGTATTACCTTTCTGCGAGTTACTCTAGACGCTTTCCAGCAAAGCAAACTTCTTGATCGAGGTTCCAGTCTCCTGTACATGAATTAGAGCCAGCTCAATCTAAAGGAAATGGTGACTAGAAACAA
>NW_010378223.1:0-296 GCF_000414095.1 Morus notabilis | reverse complement strand
TCAGCAATCACATCATTATCATAGGTGAATTTAGAGACACTAATCAAATTCTTAATAATCTCAGGAGGAACGCGAAGAACATTAGTCAAATAAAGAGGATGAGCATTATTATCAAGAACAGCATAGCCAACATGGGATATAGGGAGAGAATTTCCATTTCCAACAGTCAACTTCTCTTTTCCTTTGTAATCTGAACTGAGACTCAGATTAGCAAGATCTGCAGTAACATGAGCAGTAGCTCCACTGTCCACATACCAGGATGGGTCGTTCACAGTACTGGCAGTAACAACAAAAGC
>NW_010378222.1:0-298 GCF_000414095.1 Morus notabilis | reverse complement strand
AAAAAAAAAAGAAAATACTTAGGATATAGCAAACTTAATTATTTAATTAGACGGCTATTTAATTAGTTTGCAACTTTAATGCTAATTAAAGTACAGCATGATGACCAGTCCCACATACATGTAGAAGTAGAGGGTGTAATTAAAGTTCTTCATGAATGACCAGTCCCACATAAAGTTCTGTGCGACTACAATTTTGTAAAGTATAAGAGAAAATTATTGAAGTTACTTTTAGAGTGCTTGAGTTTAGATTTTTGCCTCTTACTCTTGATTAATACCATTGTAACTAATATAGTTATTC
>NW_010378221.1:0-298 GCF_000414095.1 Morus notabilis | reverse complement strand
GGTAGAGTTCTTGATTGAAGCTGAATGAATGGGGAGCTTCATTGCCAGCTTTGACATTAATAGTGAAAGTGTAGGTCTGTGCCTGCTCAACCGGGAACTGCGCGATGTAGCTGAGCGATCCCTGGCCGGTGACGGACTTGAAACTTAATGATTTTGCACGCCCTGTCAGGTCCTGATAAGTACCGCTGACCACGGAGGGCACGGTTTTTCCGGCCTTGAGAACCGTGATGTTCATAAGGCTCAGGCCTTTGCTGCGGATCAGTCCGGAGGCTTCGGCAATCTCTTTTGACAACAGGCT
>NW_010378220.1:0-298 GCF_000414095.1 Morus notabilis | reverse complement strand
CCGAGAAGTGAACAATCACTAAGTTAAAGTAATTACAATCACGACTCGGACTTATACACCTAAAGACTCTCTTATTGATGTTGTCGCCACTATGATGAATCTACTTAATGGCCTTGTCCAGCGAGCACCACTCGTCTTCGATGGCGTTCAACCAAAAGTAATACGTTTTCCTCTCGAAGAACACACTTTTACACTCACAAATCAAAAGTTCACATACATAGACTTTTTCTTAGAAAGTTTCTCTCCAAACACATAGAATCATAAGCACAACTCTCACTATCTGAAAAGTATTATCTCT
>NW_010378219.1:0-298 GCF_000414095.1 Morus notabilis | reverse complement strand
CCCTGGGGCAGCTGCCCCATTACATCCCCGGTACAGCCCTGGGGCTGCCCCGGTACAGCCCCGGGACAACCCCGGTACGCCCCCGGGACAGCCCCTGTGCAGCCCCGGTACATCCCCGGGTGAACCCCGGGACAGCCTCGTGGTAGCCCCGGTATAGCCCCGGTACAGCCCCGGGGCAGCCCCGGAGCAGCCTCGGTACATCCCCGAGACAGCCCCGGTACATCCCCGGGACAGCCCCGGGGCACCCCGGTTCAAATTTAAATAATCACATTATTTAAATAATAATTAATTCTCAATT
>NW_010378218.1:0-298 GCF_000414095.1 Morus notabilis | reverse complement strand
ATTTTGTTAGTATAGTTATTTGACTAAAAATGTTATTAATCAAGAGTAAGAGTAGAAAATCTTAACTCATGTACTTTTAAAAGATATTTGTCTCCCCTTTATAAACTGCCTCATCTTGGGCCATATGAGCAAAATTTAAATAGCAAAATTGGAATATAGAAAACATTTGAAATATTATAAGAGGGGTAATTATTTTTGCCTAAATATCATTTTTGTCTTTTTTATTATTCAAATACTAAAAACATCATATGTGTTTATAAAATTAAACTCAAAATACCCTTGAAGTAATTAAATTTTT
>NW_010378217.1:0-298 GCF_000414095.1 Morus notabilis | reverse complement strand
CGACGGCGTGGTTGAATGGAAGGCGGCAGTGGTGTGGTCGACGGCGTGGTCGATGGGTCAGAGTCTGAGAGAGAGGTTAGGGTGAGAGTCTGAGAGAAATCTTTGTGTGGGTTTTCAAGAAATCTTTACCTAGAGAGAAACCCAGAAAGAGAGCAAGGGAGAGAGAGAGAGGCCGGCGGGAGAGAGAGAGAGAGAGCCCGGAGGAAGTGGCCGGCGTGGAAGAAAAAGGGAGAGAAAGAGAGAGAGATGGCTGGCGTGAGAGAAACCAGAGGAGAGAGAGGAGAGAGAGAGAGAGAGA
>NW_010378216.1:0-298 GCF_000414095.1 Morus notabilis | reverse complement strand
ATAGTTATATGGGAAAAACATACAATTAACGGGCAACTAATTTGTCATATGAAAGGAAATAAAAGAAACTCTAATGAAAGAAGCCTCCAAAGGAATTGATAAAAATTTGTGCTGGCTTCCTGTAAACATGATAAAATCAAACATGTGATCAAAATTTCAATAATTTATTGTTCATTGGTTAACATATAGTTGATTAGAAGGTACATATATAATTATTACCTGGACATAGTTTGCTTTGTCCAACTTTCGGACCTGGAAGGAAAACATGAAACGAAATTGTAAGAGAGTTTTTACTTAT
>NW_010378215.1:0-298 GCF_000414095.1 Morus notabilis | reverse complement strand
ATATATATATAACTCATTTATATGTATATTTTCCACCGACCAACTACTATGACACATAAATTATATAATGAAACCCCATAACTTGCGTGTTTAAATCGGTGACCCGCCCAACTGCAGAGATTGTTCAGCGAATTACAACCAAATGCTTAACGTGGCAACTTAAGGCTTGCTGCACATGCTTTCGTTGATCGTGAAGTATCAATTATCTGACCTTACCAATATCGTGTGTATATATATATAGTCAATGCTATATAACTTGGATTACCTACTAACTATATATTGCGATATATATATATAT
>NW_010378214.1:0-298 GCF_000414095.1 Morus notabilis | reverse complement strand
TAAAGAGTATTAATTAAAATAAAATGTAAAAATCTAAGGCTAATATATTCTAAGGGGTATTTATCTCATTTTTCTTTGAAAATTCCACCATATCCCGTTAAACCCGATTAACATATGACTGCTCCATCAATATGCACTTAATCCACCCCAAAAGTGGGGGGTATTAGGATTATGCATAAGAGATTAAAAAATGTCAGATCAAACCAATCCGGTGGTTTATATTCCACTGGTCCGGTTTCACGTCAAAACCATTTCCGACAATCTAAAACTAGAATTACACCATTTAAAAAAAAAAAAA
>NW_010378213.1:0-298 GCF_000414095.1 Morus notabilis | reverse complement strand
AAAAAAAATTAAGAAAGAAAAGTACTTCCGATTGAAGCATATATATAATTGTCTGATCCCTAGAATAGATCGGAGTTCTGGAATTATACAATTATTGCAAAAATTGCAAAAATTGTCTTTGTTAATGATTGTTATCGGATAGAATTTGAGTGTGCCAATCTACTTTGCATCTCTTTGTTTTCTTTGGACGGTGGTTGTCACCCAATTTATTACATGAAAAAAAATTAAAATAGAAGAGTTCCTGTAATGGTTACACTAGTATCAATATGAAACCATTTTTTTTAATAAAAAAAAAAAA
>NW_010378212.1:0-298 GCF_000414095.1 Morus notabilis | reverse complement strand
TCTGACACCAAAAGTGTTCGCGGGTCTCATAGCGGTTGTAGAGGGCGAGCAGAGCTTCGATCTTACGGCCGATGGGCCTCGTACCAACACAAAAAGTTGTCGCCATTCTCACAGCGGTTGTAGGGCGCGAGGAGAGCTTCGATCTAACGACCGATGGGCCCCATTCTGAGACCAAAAGTGTTCAACGTTCTCGTAGCGGTTGTAGAGCGCGTGGAGAGCTTTGATCTGACGGCTGATGGGCCCCATTCGGACACAAAAAGTTGTCGCCTTTTCTCGTGGGCGTTGTAGAGCGCGAGGA
>NW_010378211.1:0-298 GCF_000414095.1 Morus notabilis | reverse complement strand
ACCGCTGTTCAAGTGAAAGTACCACAGAAAATATTAGACTCAACTCTTCACTTCGAGCCATGAAGGACTAGTTGGCAGTTATATGAATGGAGAATAGCTAAGTTATAACACCAGAAAAAAGATTGTGTAGAGAATTTCTGTTCAGTAAACCACAAAATTTCCAAGATCAAACCCTTGAAAAAAATACACAATTGAAACATGCATGCGTGCAACATGATTCTCTTGTACATGTAAAAACGAAAATCAATTTCAATAGGGCATTGCAAGGAATCGTGGCGGAGAAATTTAAGTGAGCTAG
>NW_010378210.1:0-298 GCF_000414095.1 Morus notabilis | reverse complement strand
AACTCTCCGACGAACTCACGTCACGTGCACCCATCAGCATCATGTTCAATTAAAGCACCATATTTAGATTGTTTTCCATTTCTTTTTTCTTTGCTTTGAGCCTTTGTGCACATGCGGTGAAGTCAAGATTTGGTAAGACGAAAGCCTGTAGCAAAAATTGTGAGATGCAGGGCAGTGAAGGGTTGCATTGTGGGATAAGTCAATCATACATGCGATTTTCTATGGCAAAGTCAATTTCTTTTCAAATTTGAAATGGTATTGTAGCATAACTGAAATTAATAAGAACCCAGAGTTGAAA
>NW_010378209.1:0-298 GCF_000414095.1 Morus notabilis | reverse complement strand
CGCCGCGAAAAGGCATCGGCCCCACCCTCCGGCGCCGGAAGAGGAGGTGGTAGACAAGCCGATCGCCAAGCCGGCGCCGCCGCCGGCGTTGGTGGTGATGGGACTGGCTCCGGACTGCTCGGTGCTGGACCTGAAATCGCGGTTCGAGATCTACGGCTCCATCTCCCGCATCCGCATCGACCGCGACGGCGTCGGCTGCATCGCCTTCCGCTCCAAGGACTCCGCCGAGGCCGCCGTTGCCGCTTCCCTCGACCCCTCCTTCGGCATCACTGTCCAGTCCCAAAAGGTGCCAGCTTTT
>NW_010378208.1:0-298 GCF_000414095.1 Morus notabilis | reverse complement strand
AAAAAAAAAAGAAAAAAAAGAAAGAGCATGTGTATGTAGTACCAGGAGCATCGAGGTCGAGCATGCTGAGTTGAAAACAACCAACAGATCCGTCACTCCTTCCAACTACAAAACATCCAGAGGGCAATGCTGATGCACTTGTTATAGGGCCATAACTGTGCATGTCAAATGTCCTGATCACCTCCTCTGCCGGCAAAACGGAGGAGGATTTGTATGCTGAGGTGTGTCTGATCCTCAAAAGGTAAGCAATTCCAGAAACACTCAACACATGAAGCAGGTAAGGGTAATTTCTAGAATT
>NW_010378207.1:0-298 GCF_000414095.1 Morus notabilis | reverse complement strand
GTTATTTTGAGAATGCAAACACAAGAAAATTAAGAAAATATTTTCCCCGTCATTCTATCCAATTTATAGTCACTAGAAGACATAGGAGTTCCGGTTTAACTTTAATTTTAAGCAAGAATTTGTTATCGAATCAATCTTTACCGTCTATATGGTTGTTTAAGTTATTTCACACGCACTTTTTATTCCTTCGTCCCACTCCTGGGGACTTTATTAGATCTTTCTTTCATTCTAGTTTTGCACTATGCCCTAGCACGTTATGTATTATGCCCTTGGCCATTATGTGTTGACTCTATGTGCA
>NW_010378206.1:0-298 GCF_000414095.1 Morus notabilis | reverse complement strand
GTACCTTGAAAAAAGATTTTCAAACTATTTTTCCGACAAAAACAACATGAAAAGTTATATGAGCTTGAACTTACTACTTACTAGTGAAACATGAACACTTTAGTATGTAGTCAGCGTGGTCGACTAATCGTATTAATAACGTCATTGTCTTAAATATGACAGACTGCTACGTGTAAAGGCGTGATGGCTAGCGAGTAGTGTTTCTCAAATGAATTTGTGCACAAATTCATTTGTTTTTTGTGTGGTATTAGATTGAGAGGTGCAGCCTGCACTCAAAGCCAAATTTCTGCCACAGGGC
>NW_010378205.1:0-298 GCF_000414095.1 Morus notabilis | reverse complement strand
TATTTAAATTTGTTTTATTCTTAAGGATTTTTATTTGTTTTATTTATTTTTAGT
Organism: Morus notabilis; assembly: GCF_000414095.1. Classification (NCBI taxonomy): domain Eukaryota; kingdom Viridiplantae; phylum Streptophyta; class Magnoliopsida; order Rosales; family Moraceae; genus Morus; species Morus notabilis. Next base: position 244 of record NW_010378205.1, on the reverse strand, counting down.
TTTATATTCTGTTATTTTGTTTTATTTTATTTTAGTTGATTTCATTTAGTTTTTACCTCTAATTATTTAGTAATCCTCATTCGTATTTAAATTAGGTGAAAAGGAGTAAGTTAGAGATCAATTGGGATGCTAAATTAGGAAAAAAAAAGATGAGTATTTAAAAAAACAAAAAAGAGAGAAAAGAATCCGGATTAGTAATTAACAGGTTGTTTGGTTAGTGAATTTGTATTCTGATTTGAATCAT
>NW_010378204.1:0-297 GCF_000414095.1 Morus notabilis | reverse complement strand
GATATGCCTTTTGCCTTGATATATCAACAATTATATCGTTTGAAACATGTGAGATGAAGTCTGATGGTGCCCACTTTCCTTTCCCCTTCAATTGGTCAACATACCAGTCCGACAAATAATTTGAAATCACAAATCTGTTTTTGTTCTTCCTCCCACATCTATGTTGGGGGTTATAAGTCTTGATGAGAAAAGCATTAGAGTCACCATATTTGCTTGCGAAGCACACCCAATTGCACTGTGGACCTTTACATTCTGCTCTAACTCCGTGAGGAATTGAGGATCATTTTTTTGAAGTAT
>NW_010378203.1:0-298 GCF_000414095.1 Morus notabilis | reverse complement strand
TTTTTTTTAATTTCTCTTTAATTAGTATTAATTTCTTTGAAAAAAAAGTTTCAATATATTTTTACATCTCTTCAAGCCATAGGTCCTGTATGGAGGGATTTTTTTTTTTGAAGGGAATGTTAATGGTTAATGGGTAATGAGTTTTAGATTCAAATAAAAAAATATATTTTAAATAAGAGAGGATAACCAAGATAACCTTATATAAGGGGAATTTTTTCAACGTTTATTTTTTAAGAGGTATGAGTGTTACGTATAAAGGAATAAGAGCAAGATGTTGATATGGATCATAGTTTGAAGG
>NW_010378202.1:0-298 GCF_000414095.1 Morus notabilis | reverse complement strand
CTTCTTATTTTCCAGATCCACAATTTGTTTCTCAAGGTCATCAGGTGGATATTCTGATTCAAGTTTGTATTTAGCAATGTATTTGATAACAGTTCTCGTAACAGCTATTTCTCTGTCTATGGCCCCATCCTGTAAGCAAAGTTCGAAACTCAGAGTTGAATCTTAACCAATATTGACTTGCAGTATGAGAAAGAACATACGAAACAAATACCTGTTGTAATTTTGTTTTGTTTCCTTTCTTGTATATTATTTTCTTAAAAAACTTCAAATAGCCCTTTAGAAGACGTACTGGCTGGAA
>NW_010378201.1:0-298 GCF_000414095.1 Morus notabilis | reverse complement strand
TTGTTCGTACTTGGTAAATGATTTTATTGCTTTCCTTTTTCAACCTTTTCAGAGAGACATCCGTACTTCATACCTATCAAATCCTTAAAGGAACATTTTTCCCATGGCAAACTGTGTGCTGTTAATCTAATAGTGATTTAAATAATTTTTTCTCGATACTTTAATGATGGGAAAAAAAATAAGAAAGAAATCTTCTTTACTGTTTATGAAAGTACCTGCGGATTTGAAGCTTGTAATTATGCAAACCTACCAAGAATCACTCTCATATTTCTATGGTCCACTCCAATATTTTTTTTTT
>NW_010378200.1:0-298 GCF_000414095.1 Morus notabilis | reverse complement strand
TTAATTCGATTTTGTCATTTTCTCCACCGTCTGTTGTACCTTCTTTGGGCCTGCATTCAAAGGATTATTTTCCTAAAAGAGGATTTATGTATCAAAGTGTGAATAATTCTGAGAGTTATAAATAATACCAGTCAATCAAATTGCTCCAAGCTATTGCTAGTTTTACTTCCGTCATTATGATCACTCACATCACTCATAAATAATCCTCTCTTACTACTTGGTTGTGATACCTGAACTTTCTGGTTTGTTAATAGTTAGATTATCTCTTAAACAGAGAGGTTATTGGAATTGAAATGAA
>NW_010378199.1:0-298 GCF_000414095.1 Morus notabilis | reverse complement strand
TGCATGTTTATTGTGTAAAGAGCCTTGTGACTAGCGCCTTGTGGCTTTATTAGGAAAAAATAATCGACATATTCTGTACGTGTTGATGTCTTCAAATCAGGGGCTGAGCAAGATGAGGCCTGCCCTCCGAGCCCACTAGCTCCTTTAAATATTTGCCCCCCCATTTAAAAATTTTTACATTTTCTTTTTTTATTTGTCCTCTTAAAATTTTTTTAATTACAACATTTACATGAATCTTTTTAAAAAAAATTCAGTTTTACCCTAAATTTTAATTCTTTTAAGTATTATTATCTCAAAC
>NW_010378198.1:0-298 GCF_000414095.1 Morus notabilis | reverse complement strand
TTCTCAAAAAGAAAAAGAAAATTGGAACATTTAAGTGTTTTGTACTCTCAAATTTTAATGTGGGGAAAATTGGTTTTTGTGTTCACATTTAAGCATACCCTTGAATTTGGTTTCAGAGAATGTTGGTGATTTCTTTTTGTGGCTCAGCACATCGAAAAGCATACTTTTCGTCTGGTTTATCAGAAAATGATTCTTTTTCTCATGGAAAAGGAAATAGTCAGTAATTCTGCTTTTGTTCTCTCAAATTAATCATGTGGAGAAAACAGAAATTAGTTTCTGTGCGTTCACACTATTTTGA
>NW_010378197.1:0-298 GCF_000414095.1 Morus notabilis | reverse complement strand
GCTGGAAAAGAAAAATCACATTAAACAGCACCGTTATAAAACTGGTACTATTGCAAGACACAAGTATAAAAGAATGTTTGTGAAACGAGTTGTAGAAGTGTCATCCCTTTAGATGGCATCAGTAGCATCCTGATGCCAACTGAATGGCATACAGATAGAAATTCTTTTCTTTTTCTTTTTCCTTTTTTTGTTTGTTTTTTAAGAAGGGCATATAATGTATATGCATGAATTATTTGCAATACCGGCTGTCCGCTTGCCTGAGACCACTCCTGCTGCTCTGAGATTTGCTTCGACTGTT
>NW_010378196.1:0-298 GCF_000414095.1 Morus notabilis | reverse complement strand
ACAGCGCCAGAACAGCCCTGGGGCACCCCGAGAGAGCCCCGGAGGTGCCCGGGACAGCCCCGGGCACCTCCGGGACATCCACAGGGAAAGCCCCGGGGCACCCCGGGACAGCCCAGGGACAACCTCGGGCAGCCCCGGGATAGCTCGGGACAGCCCTGGAACAGCCCCGAGATAGCCCCGGGGCATCACCGGGACAGCCCTGAGGGATCCCCAAAACAGCCCCGGGCTAGCCCCGGGACAGCATCGGGACAGCCCCGGTACAGCACCGGGGCCCCCCTGGGACAGCTCCGGGGCACCA
>NW_010378195.1:0-298 GCF_000414095.1 Morus notabilis | reverse complement strand
ACAGAGGCGATAGTCTTGATCTGATGAGCTCCAACCGGTGACCCACAATCGCACGATGATAATAGAGAAACGGGGGAGAGAGAGAGAGAGAGCACGAAGAGAGAACAGCCCATAAGGGGGACGAGAGAGCTCGAGAGAGAAGAGAGTAGAAGATGGCTAATGGTCTGTGATTTTTTCTCATTCAGTAGGGGTAATATGGGAAATAATGAAAGTTTCATTTAACCCACCTGCAGATTGCCGCACAATCCATAAGTAGAAGCGGTCCAAAGGCTGCTTCTGATTTTGGCACCAAATTATT
>NW_010378194.1:0-297 GCF_000414095.1 Morus notabilis | reverse complement strand
GGACAGCCCCGGGTCAGCCCTGGGACAGCCCCAGGGCAGCCCCGGTACAGCCCCGGTACATCTCCGGGTTAGCCCCGGGACATCCCCGAGGAAGCCCCGGGACACCCTCCGGGCATGCCCGGGAAAGCCCCGGGACAATCCCGGGGTTCCCCGGGTCAACCCCGGGGCAGCATCGATACAGCACCTGGACATCCCCGAGTCAGCCCCGCGACAGCCCCGGGACAGCCCCGGTACAGCCCCGGGACATCCCCGAGTACAGCCCCGGTACGGCCCGGAGACAGCCCCGGGACGGCAACG
>NW_010378193.1:0-298 GCF_000414095.1 Morus notabilis | reverse complement strand
GAAGGAAGAAGCCAGCCAGATGATTCTGCAAGGCACCCAACTCGAAATCGAATACGCCCGCGACACCATGCCCCGCGGCGTACTGGGCATGAACGCAGCCATGATGGAGGACTACCTCAAGTTCATCGCTAACCGTCGCCTGAGCCAGATTGGTTTGAAAGAAGAGTATCCGGGTACCACGAATCCATTTCCATGGATGAGCGAGATCATGGACTTGAAGAAAGAGAAAAACTTCTTTGAGACTCGGGTTATTGAGTATCAGACGGGCGGGGCTTTGAGCTGGGATTGATTTGATCCT
>NW_010378192.1:0-298 GCF_000414095.1 Morus notabilis | reverse complement strand
ATATATATATATATATGTATGAAGAAGAAAATTTTTCTAGCATAATTTCCTTGAAAATTTCCCGATGGAAAATGAGTCAATTAATAAAATTTTTAAGGTTATTGAACTAATTGTATGTATTTACTTCTCATCGAATAAAAATATACATTATTAGTAAGTAAAAAATATTATTTATAACACTCTATTAAAACAATAAGCAATTATCATTCAATTAATAAAGAAAAAATAAAATACAACAATAACACTTAATTATTCTGACTGATATAAATAATAAATTTGCATAAAACCATAACAAACT
>NW_010378191.1:0-297 GCF_000414095.1 Morus notabilis | reverse complement strand
ATTTGCCATTTCATAAATAACAAATTACATCCTACTTTATGGACACATTGTCAACATCAGATAGGCGGCGGAACTTGGATTCCCCACTCGAAACATGTTGAGACGAAGAAGAAGGCCACGTGCGCCCTTTGGATGTCATGGAACCATCCCTGTAAGTATTAGATCGAAGGGGGCTCTCTATTGGGCCTAGAGAGGAGCTGGAGGTCTGCCACCCTGAGTTGGGCCGGCCCAAGTAATTCCCCTTGCCTCCCTCGCCCAGCCTCTCCACTGCACATCCCGGGCCTCAATTTGTTGGGC
>NW_010378190.1:0-298 GCF_000414095.1 Morus notabilis | reverse complement strand
AAGGCCGGGCGACTGAGCTTTTCCCAACAACAAACACAGTTAGTGGAGAGATCACCTTGGTAGAGTACGTAGTTTCCCTCGATAAGCTCGGCGTCCATGATGTGGAGCATGTGGGGGGCAAGAACGCATCCCTCGGCGAAATGATCAGCAACCTCGCAGGTGCTGGCGTTTCGGTGCCTGGTGGCTTCGCCACTACGGCTCAGGCCTACCGTGATTTTCTTGAGCTGAGTGGTCTGAACGATCAGATCCACGCGGCTCTCGACGCTCTGGATGTCGACGATGTCAACGCGCTGGCCAA
>NW_010378189.1:0-297 GCF_000414095.1 Morus notabilis | reverse complement strand
AAGTGGAGTTATTCTTTTGACGTTTATACAACTTTGAGGTGTAATTAATTATAGAAATTAACAACCTTGAGACCTTTTAAGAAGCGTGTAAAGTACTATGGATGACAAAACTTTAAAGATTTATAAATGCAAACTAGAAAACGGACTATTAGAACACTACAATATAATAAATGACTCATGTAACTAACAAGATGGCAAATTTTTCAGGAAAAGCAGGCCAAAGTTGACTTGGATGATTCTTTTTCAGTCATTTTTATGCGGCTTATTTGGGTAAGTGGAAGACAAAGTCTGGCAGGG
>NW_010378188.1:0-297 GCF_000414095.1 Morus notabilis | reverse complement strand
GCACTTATTTGTTGATACCAATGCTGATCATAATTCATAAACAAATGTGTTAATTAATTATGAGATCATAATGACGTATTCTTACATGTTTATGTACTATATATTAGGCAACCGGTCGGTTAACAAGTTTTCCCAACATGTATAATCTATTTTGGGAGAATAAACATTTTTTAGTAGTATTTCTCTCTTCCATTTATTAGTTTATTTGGATTGAAGGCTGTCATAACTAATTATTTATTGATTATCTCCGGTATACACCTGGATTTTTAGTTTTCATTAAAGTGTCATTTTTCAACC
>NW_010378187.1:0-297 GCF_000414095.1 Morus notabilis | reverse complement strand
TTTTTGCGACGACTTTTTGTCATCGCAAAAACACCTTTTTCTTGTAGTGAGCCTTTTAAAGTCGCATATAATTAAGCAATTTTTATTTGTTGAGAGAAAATTGATTACCCCCTTTCTCTCTATTAAAATATGATTTCTTTTTTTCTAATATTTAAATAGAGAGAACAATTAGCATAAAGACAATTAGTACAATACAATTAGGTTGGCATCCTAAAGACAAAAATAAAAATTTAAATCTCAGGCTTATTTTACCCTTAATTTCTATCTTTTTTTTTTCTTTCTATTCTTCTAAAACCC
>NW_010378186.1:0-297 GCF_000414095.1 Morus notabilis | reverse complement strand
TTTACTCGCTTTTATGGGATGTCGTTGGTCATGAATAACTGAAAATCTTTTACTTGGAATGAGCAAGTAGGGAACTTGATATGTGTGGTCCTTGTTTTTGTTAAATCTCTTTCGACGGTGATCACTGATTCACATTTGATGGGAAATAGATTCTTATTGAGTACACAAAATTTGTCCTGTTCATAGTCCTCGTATTGTGGCCAACACACCGCGTATTCCATGGATGATTCATTCTCATGATGATTTTTCAAGCAGAAAATTGATTTAAGGGTCTATTTGGTTGGGTGGAAAGGAATG
>NW_010378185.1:0-297 GCF_000414095.1 Morus notabilis | reverse complement strand
AGCTCTTCAAACTCGGCCGAAGCCTGGTAGGCTTCAAGCCTCTGGTTGATGAGCTCTTCGAAGGCTGCTGAGGATTTGAATTGCTCTACTTGGCCCTCGACCAAGTCCTTGAGCTCCTTGGACTTCTTGAAGGCCTCCACCCTGCCGTCGACCACGCGATGGAAGTCCTCGGAGGCCAAGAAGTCTGAGACGGCTTTTGCAGTTGCCTCCCTCTGCCGCTGCTGGAACTCCGGGGACGTGAGGTACGTCTCGACCCCCTTAGAGCTCCCCTCCCTGAAGCCCTCCTCGAAGCTGCTG
>NW_010378184.1:0-297 GCF_000414095.1 Morus notabilis | reverse complement strand
AAAAAAATATGATAGTTTTTTTATACAAATTTTAAGACTGAAAATAGAGCCTTCTCTATAATTCAGTTTTTCAATACCTACTAGAGAAATTACCCAACCATTAAGAAATGAAGGAGCTATATTTTAAGGCTCCGTTCATTTTACTGGTTTGAGTTTAAAATTTAACTTTTGTTACAATAAAAAGTTCTCAGAAACAGTTATATCTAACTTTTTACTACAATAAAAAATATTCACATAAAGTTATATTCCAACTTAAATTAAAAATTTTAATAAGCGAACTGAACTAAACGGGCCCTT
>NW_010378183.1:0-297 GCF_000414095.1 Morus notabilis | reverse complement strand
AAAAAAAAAAAAAAAAGCCTGCATCACTAATGGACAATTCTGGGGATCGAGATGATCCGGTTAGTTTGACTTGCTCTTTCTTACATTCAAAGGTAAGAGTTGTTGAAGCTGAGAAATTTAAGGAGGAATTTGGAATACATTGTTGAGTGTGCACACAATGTTCAAATACTTCTAATCTTTATTGGTTGCAAGTGATTAAAGTTTGAATTTTGATCTTTGCAAATTGTTTTGAGGAAAACTTTCATGTATGGCGATTGATGCCCACTTTTATGTCATAATTTGCTCCGAGTCCATGAT
>NW_010378182.1:0-297 GCF_000414095.1 Morus notabilis | reverse complement strand
TATGGTTTTAGAATTCTTGTTTCCAAAGTCCTTCCATCATTTTGCAGAATAACAGATACTATTTTTAGTTACCTAGTTCGCCAGAAATAAAAACTGAAAATATTTCTTAGGGCAAATAGCACTGGTAGTCTGCTCTATTGGTGTACTTTCAGTTTTTGACCGTTAAATATGGTAAAAAATATATCAGATTAAAAAAATATACAAAATAGACATATTTTAATATAGATTTAACGGCTAAAAAGTAAAGGACTACTAGTAGTTTATTTTTACAAGGACTACTAAAGAAAGTGCCTAACT
>NW_010378181.1:0-297 GCF_000414095.1 Morus notabilis | reverse complement strand
AGAAACTGTTGTCGAAGATCAAGAGGAAGAATGGCTTGACGAGAAATTGGTATATATACAGTTGTTATTATATATGTGTAATTACTCATCATGTTCATATTATTCCCAAGTCCAAAAATCAATTAATACTTTATTTCATTCATATACATTTTTTATATATGTGTGTGTGCGCGTGAGAAAGATGAGAAGATCAATTAATAAAACTTAAAGTTTTTAATTAAACATGCGTGGTTTTTAAAAATTACCGTACACTTTTAAGTTTTAACTGATCTCATGGCTAAAGGATTATGAAATACA
>NW_010378180.1:0-297 GCF_000414095.1 Morus notabilis | reverse complement strand
ACAGCCAAATTCCCTAAACCGTAACCGACTGTGCATGACTTCGGTCGGTTCGGTTTTAAAATTGAAAAGATCGGTTCCTTCAGTTTCGGGTATATTCGGTTTGGTTGTCCTTGGTTGCAGGCGGCTTGTGTCGCGTTCGGTTTCTTATGAATACCCCTATGCAAAGGATGGATTAGAAATGAGGGGTGGTCCCCTAAATTATAGGCCATTAATCTAGAGCTTTAAAGCCAGGTATCTAATATTTGCACATGCTGTAGGAGGTTCTACTCCTTTCCAGAGGCGGAGCTACACCCCTCC
>NW_010378179.1:0-297 GCF_000414095.1 Morus notabilis | reverse complement strand
AGATTTTTCCTAGCTTGTTGTTCCTAAGCGTTTCTTCAAGGATTATTTTTTAAAAAAATGCGGAGCAGTTGGAGAATACTTTGTTTGCACGTCGTCTCTCCTGTTACCACAAGTACTCATCTTTGAAATAGCTGAGCTTTAAAATCTGAAAAGCAGATAATTTTCCTACAATATTTTCCCCCAGGTCGAGGCATTCATCCGGGTTGTCTTGAGCTTTTTGTGCATATTTTTATATTCTACCTCTCTGAGTTAGCTTGAGAAGGATCCCCTTCCCTAAGGTTTCTAGGCAATAATTAC
>NW_010378178.1:0-297 GCF_000414095.1 Morus notabilis | reverse complement strand
TTTTTTTTTTTTTTTTTAACGGTTTGTATAACCGTATGTTATTTTGAATGAGTCGCGCCCACATTTTTAATTAGTACATATATATAACGATCTTCAACTTACTACTCCTCGTTATTTTGAGATTAACTTAAAGATTATAGAAAAATTAAATTATTACCAAATCCTCAACCAAAATTGTTATCCTGAAGACCAAACACACTACTATGTATTCTTCTATGTAGTGCAAAAAGTCCTTTCTTTTCAATAATTATTGACTAAATTTTATATCAGCAATGAACTATTGCTTAATTATAAAAA
>NW_010378177.1:0-297 GCF_000414095.1 Morus notabilis | reverse complement strand
GGAATAGCCCCGGGACAGCCTCGGGCGAGCTCCACGACAGCCCCGGGTCAGCCCCAGGACAGCCCCGGGACAACCCCGTGACAGCTCCGGGACAGCCGCCGGACGGCCCCGGTACAACCCCAGGACAGCCACGGGACATCCCCGGGTCAGCCCCAGGACTACCTCGGTACGCCCCTGGGTAGCCCTGGGGCAGCAACGGGATAGCCCCGAGACATCCCCAAGACTACCTCGGTACAGCCCCGGGACAACCACGGGACAGCCACGGCACATCCTAGGGTCAACCACGGGACATCCCCG
>NW_010378176.1:0-297 GCF_000414095.1 Morus notabilis | reverse complement strand
TTTTTTTTTTCTTTTGAAATGAATCAAAACCAAATTCAAGCAATTTTTACAATCTCACAGTTCATCATGACTACTCAATCGACAAACAAACTCGCAATCAGAAAACAACGAAAAAGAAACGAACTGTTGTTATCGATTTCTTTGAGGAAATTTTCGCAACCACGTTAAGGGAGACCCAGAATCGGAAAATATATCTAAAACAAGGAAAACCTAAGGATAAGAGCAAAATAATGCAATCACAAATCTGCCAAACAGGAGACCCAAATTCATAGGAAATAACTTTTCAGAAGCAACCTC
>NW_010378175.1:0-297 GCF_000414095.1 Morus notabilis | reverse complement strand
GAAAGGGAAACCAAATCGTGTTTTCATTTCGAGTGAGAAAGTGAAAAAAGAAAAAAGTTAGAGTAAACATTTCCACTAAAAAGTCAAAGCAGCGAAACAAAGAGAGAAAGTCTAGAACTTCATGGAGAGAGAAGAGGCTTTTCATTTCCAGTAAGAAAGCAAAAGAAAAAGAAAAAGTGAAACAAAGTTACTTTATTTCCGTTTTCATTTCTATTTTTCACGTTTTTTGAGATTAAAAAATGAAAACAGAAACATAAAATGCGTTTGGCCTAAAAATTTTTTAAAAACGAAAACAAA
>NW_010378174.1:0-297 GCF_000414095.1 Morus notabilis | reverse complement strand
AAAAAAAAAAAAAAGAGTTCAACCCCAATTTCCGTGCCAGTCTCAGACCCCAATCCCAATGTCAATTGTTGACCCTAACTGTAATGACAGTCCCTATGCAACCTCTTTGATATTTTTAAATATTTTAAATATCGTTCATTTCACCGATTTAAATTTTTAAATTTAAATTTTTACAGTTAAAAGTTTTGATAAAATGTTACATTTAATTTTTTCTGTTATAGTAAAAAATTTTTAAAAAATGTCACATTCCAATTTGAATTAAAAATTCGAATCCGCAAAGTGAACGAGGCTTTATAT
>NW_010378173.1:0-297 GCF_000414095.1 Morus notabilis | reverse complement strand
TAGGTGAGCTTGAGAGAGTGTCCAAGCGATGTGGTGAAGGGTCAAGGTTGGTGACTACTAAAGGACACCAAAGATTTTATATTTTCTATTTTCTTTTTCTTTTTCTTTTTCAAAATTGTTCAGTTTGGTTGGTCAGTCCAAAAGTCCAAATTCCAATTCTCCACGGCTCCACCTAACTCCGATCACCCATCAGTTCAAAAGATGAAATTGAAAATAGGGAGAGAAAAAAAAATAGATAGAGATGAATTAAAATTAATAGATAAATAGTTTATATAAGTTAATAAATAAGTTAAATTA
>NW_010378172.1:0-297 GCF_000414095.1 Morus notabilis | reverse complement strand
CATTATCGCTATTTTTGTTTCCTTTTCGTTTTTAAAATATTTACTACACAAACGTTATTGCGTTTTTATTTTCATTTTATACTTCTTAAAATATGTAACATTTTCTTTTTTCGTCCCATTAAATACCTGTACGTAAAATCATTAACTCAGAATAGTTACTGATGAACCACTCAAGTATTGGACTATAGCATTTCAAACCATTGCGCTTTTTTATTTTTCTTTTACTTTTGTCCCGTTTATTTTACCGTTTCGAGTTTATAATTCGAATTTTGTTACAGTAAAAAGCTTTTAGAAACA
>NW_010378171.1:0-297 GCF_000414095.1 Morus notabilis | reverse complement strand
ATATATAGTAATTATGGTAATTGCTAGAAATCAATACTGTCGCTACTGTAATGTTATCATGAAACACCTTTTTAGTGTTATATAATAATAAGACATTAACTTTGAATACAAACAATCTTTCTAACTTTGGAGAATAAGTTTTACCATCTCTCTCCTTTTTACTAGTTGTCCAGCAACATTTGATTGTTGGACTCGTATTCATACGTGAAAAATTTTGTTGGTTCAAATTTGTAGTTTCAGACATGAAAATTCAACCAATCCCCACAATGTAGTTTGTGTAGATTTTATAGAAGTTAG
>NW_010378170.1:0-297 GCF_000414095.1 Morus notabilis | reverse complement strand
AATTTTATGATTTGTTTGATATATATTTGTGCTTGTCAATGGTAGTCTAGATTCCTTACTTTGTTATAAATAACACGTCTATCATCATATGTTGCCATGACACTTGAAGGAGAGACGAAGGACCCCTACTTTTTTGCTCAAGTTGAAATGTAAATTTATGTGTAAGAAAACACTGCAACAAAAAAATTAAAATTGAATTTTTATGAAAAAAACTGTAAAAAAAAATTTAAATTATAATTTAAGTTATAACAAGAACACACACAAAATTTGAAGTGATTGCTTTCTAAGAAAATAACT
>NW_010378169.1:0-297 GCF_000414095.1 Morus notabilis | reverse complement strand
TTTAGGGGATTTTTTTTTAGGGTTTTTTTAGGGGTTTTTCGGGGTGTTTTTTTTTTGGGGTTTTTCAAGGGTTTTTTTTGGGTTTTTTGTGGTTTTTTTTGGGTGTTTTTCGGGTTTTTTTTTTGGGTGTTTTTTTGGGGTGATTTTTTTGGGTTGTTTTTTTTGGGGGGTTTTTTTTGGGCGGTTTTTTCGACGCCTTTTTTTGGGGGTTTTTTTTTGGGGTTTTGTTTTTCGGTGTTTTTTATAGGGCTGTTTTATTGGGGGTTTTTTTTGGGGATTTTTTTTTGGGGGGATTTT
>NW_010378168.1:0-297 GCF_000414095.1 Morus notabilis | reverse complement strand
TTTTTTTTTTTTTTTTGTTAATAAGTGGATTTCATTAATACCTCAAAACAGAGTAAGAAAAAACATTAAACAAAGGGAATCCAAGAGAGACTTAAAACTAGTCAAACTCCCACTCTAAGACATCAGACATAACCTAGATTCTTCACCAAGAGACATAACATTCTTCGCCAGATTCAGAACCGACAACTCCGTCGATTATGAAGAACCCAGAGCAACAAATGAATCCCCAATTTCAACGATAAAGCTTGGCCTAAAATATAATGGTTTTCAAACGACAATCGTTTAGTTTCCAGGAAT
>NW_010378167.1:0-297 GCF_000414095.1 Morus notabilis | reverse complement strand
GTAGTTTTTGAGTTATAACTTGAGTTGAAGTTGTAACTTGAATAAAATTGAATAAAATTGAATAAAGTTGAAACTTAAAAAAACATGAACTTGAATAAAGTTGAAACTCGAATTGTCTTTTTTTAAATTTTTTGGACAAAAGAACAACCCCTTAAAATCTATACTTTTAGTTTTTAATCTCTTTAAATATATACTTTTAAATTAAATTTAATATATAAATTTATACATTATCTCGATCAAAAATTAATTTTGATCTTTAAAATGGGTAAACTATCCTTAAGAAAAGGAAAAAAAAAA
>NW_010378166.1:0-297 GCF_000414095.1 Morus notabilis | reverse complement strand
AAAATAATGAATAAACTTTTTTATTAAATAAATAATAAATATCATATTACATCTCACGCTTATAGGACACAATTCCCAATAGTAGACAATGATGGTAGGACCTCTAATGGTGGTGTAGTTTGCTTAGGAGCAAATTAGGCCGAAGAACACGTGTTATGGGGCCCTCTTTGTTACCCAACTCACAAAATTACTCCTACAAATGAAATGTTAGAAAACCTAAAAAATGATAATGAAGAACTTCACGAATAAAAAATGGTGGGAGGAGTGATCACGTAGTTAATGGAGGAGTTACTCAAG
>NW_010378165.1:0-297 GCF_000414095.1 Morus notabilis | reverse complement strand
TAATCGTGTTGTACTTGATAAGAATAAAGAACCACTATATTAGTTCATTACTTCAAATAAATCAAAGCCATTTGAAAGAGATATATAAATCCCCGTCTTTAGTTCTATTCGGTCGATACTATTTAACATGATTTGGTTTGAATTTGTTCTTCTTTTCTGAAACAATATTGGGACTTGAGTACTGGCTCTTATCCTTATCTCTACGGATGCTGACCAGGTTTTGCTTAAGGATTCTACCTGTTCATTTTATCGATTTGAGTTTAGAATTCGAGTTTTGCTACAGTAAAAAGCTCTTAG
>NW_010378164.1:0-297 GCF_000414095.1 Morus notabilis | reverse complement strand
AACTACCATCTAAGTATGCTCACACTGCCAGAGAAAAAATATACTATGCAATCAGATGAATTACTATGATATGACCGTGGGACTGCTCGGCCTTTTTCCTTCCATGGCGTCTTTCTTTTTACGACAGACAGCACAGAGGAAGGGGCCTTCCCAAGGCTTGGATGCTGGTGAGAAAAAAGGGCCAGAGTCAACTGATAAACCGTCAACTGGGGGTTGATCCACTTGGCAGACTGCACATCTGATAATTCCAGAGTTTGCATCCAGAGGAAAATCCTTACCAAGCCTGTTTTTTTTTTT
>NW_010378163.1:0-297 GCF_000414095.1 Morus notabilis | reverse complement strand
AAAAAAATATGATAGTTTTTTTATACAAATTTTAAGACTGAAAATAGAGTCTTCTCTATAATTCAGTTTTTCAATACCTACTAGAGAAATTACCCAACCATTAAGAAATGAAGGAGCTATATTTGAAGGCTCCGTTCATTTTACTGGTTTGAGTTTAAAATTTAACTTTTGTTACAATAAAAAATTCTCAGAAACAGTTATATCTAACTTTTTACTACAATAAAAAATATTCACATAAAGTTATATTTCAACTTAAATTAAAAATTTTAATAAGCGAACTGAACTAAACGGGCCCTT
>NW_010378162.1:0-297 GCF_000414095.1 Morus notabilis | reverse complement strand
AAATTATTTATATTATTTTGAGCTGAGTAGTATCAAAAATTGGGTGGAAACGGAATAAAAATGGACAAAATCAGTCCATAAATTAGTTTAAAATTAATAAATTAAGTATAATAAGAATCATAAAATAAAACCAAAATTTTTTTCAGGCCGTCAGATCACAAACGGCCGTGATTGGTGCGTGCTTTCCATGCGCGGACAGGGGTGCGTTCCAACCGCAGGAGCGGCAGCCTTCCGCATCAAGTGGGCCCAGCCTCTTCCTCAAGCTAGCCAATGAACACGTGACTTGTGGCTTTGCTG
>NW_010378161.1:0-297 GCF_000414095.1 Morus notabilis | reverse complement strand
AATAATCCGCGAAAAAAGCGTGCCCTTTTGCTTTGGATGTGTTCTTTTTAACCACAAATGACATATCTCTACTCAAAAGAACAACAATAAATAACAAGTCTTAATCTCAATTTAATTAAAATCGGTTATATAAATTTTATTTTTTTACATAGTTTTATTTGAAATTAGACTTTTATGAAGGCTTAGATCTAGAATGTCTTTCCTAACTACTTCGGTTTACGTAATTCTTAGCCTACCCCTCACTCTCATAGTATTAAGTATAAGAATGTCCTCCCAAGCACGAACTGGTGCTTCTAG
>NW_010378160.1:0-297 GCF_000414095.1 Morus notabilis | reverse complement strand
AAAAAAGTTTGTCTTTGACTTAAAATTTATGGAACGTTTTATGTGGTGTTAAAATAAAGAAAGAAATTCTATACTATGATTGAGTTGACTAACAAAATGAAATCTTATACCGAATCCATTTTGGGCTACAATCAAGATAGGAAAGATTCACATTGTTGTTTGGATATGTTAACATATGTAAGTTTCAAGGACTGAGTTGTATTTCTCGTTAGTTACATACTAATATTAGAATACATTATCCAAAATTTACATTAAGCACAACACCATGTAAGTTGGCGAATCACATGTTTAGAAGTA
>NW_010378159.1:0-297 GCF_000414095.1 Morus notabilis | reverse complement strand
AATCTCCAGATTTTCCCGTCATCCAAACACACACTCGCTCTCTCTCCAGGGTTTTGATTAAACATCTCAAGATCACACGCGTCCTTGCACTTCCTGGAATAGCTTCTACTGTTAATTCCTTTTCTCTTTGTGGCAGTGAATAGATATGCCTTGTCATTCGGACCCCGAAACTCCATTTCTCTAGGGTTTTCGCAGGATTATACTGGCATCTCCTTCGATGAACAGCGATTGCGAACTCGATAGAAAATCAGATGCCATTGATGAGCATGAAGATTTAAAGGGAAGGATCTCAGAAGG
>NW_010378158.1:0-297 GCF_000414095.1 Morus notabilis | reverse complement strand
CAGAAGTGAGACGTGAAGAAGCATGACAAAGAGTGATGCTTGGCCGTAAGGAAAGTAATTCTCAGCCTATTATAGAACCACCACACCAAGAGTCAGCGCTGGTTGTTAGCAAAAATCCTAGTTCCAGTGGAGAGAGCAGAAATCAGAGGAGGAATGACAGACAGTGGTGTGATAACTGCAAACGTAATGGACATACCAAGGACACATGCTGGGAGATTCATGGGAAGCCACTGGACTAGAAACCAACACGAGAACGCTGGCGCCAGCGACAACCTGGGGAAAGCTGAGGCTTTACAG
>NW_010378157.1:0-296 GCF_000414095.1 Morus notabilis | reverse complement strand
TTACTGTAGTAAAAAAGTTAAATGTGACTGTTTTTTAGAGCTTTTTATTATAATAAAACTTGAATTGGTGAAATAAATGGGGCCTAAATTGACATAATATTACATGGTTCATATATATTTTGAACATGCAAGTCTTTTGTATCTCCCAAAAAAAAGTAAAATTAATGTATTATCGGGTTCTCAATTATTATGCACCCAACCACATGTACCTAGCAACAGTAAAATTGGAAAACGCATGCAACTATCAAAGTACCATTACTTGCAAGGTAAAAAGCTTCGTCCGATCACATTTTTGG
>NW_010378156.1:0-297 GCF_000414095.1 Morus notabilis | reverse complement strand
ATTTTTAAGAATAGAAAAAATATTATTCATTAACTTGAGTTCGAGTTTAGAAATTCGAGTTGAAGGAAAAATTTGAACTCAAATTTAACCCCAAACTTGAGTTCAAACTTAAATTTAAACTCAAATTTAAATTTAAATCTTACAAAAGAACATAAACTTAAATAAAACTGTAACTCAAATTTAAATTTTGTTTGAGTTTGGTTACAAAACAACGAGCCTAAAATCATCATTTGTGGGTAGGCAAAGGGTGCGGCGCGCCAAAATTCCACAAGTAAGGCCACCTCACCACTGTGAGTT
>NW_010378155.1:0-297 GCF_000414095.1 Morus notabilis | reverse complement strand
AACAGGGAAGGACATTGTCAAAAAGTGTGAAGGTGTACCCTTAGCAATGGGGACATGAGGCGGCCATCTTTACTCAAAAAATGAACGAACTACATATATATTTTTCCTTGAAGATTTTCAGGATGTAGGATACTTTTACTGCTTTAAAATGCATGATCTAGAGCTGTTAGTGGCAGAAAGGGAGTGATCAATCATCGATAATTGTAGGTGAAGTATCTCTCAAAAAGTTCGGCATTTATCATTTTCTCACGCTGATTTCCATGCTCAAGATGTTTAAAAGCGACTTACTGAGACAAC
>NW_010378154.1:0-297 GCF_000414095.1 Morus notabilis | reverse complement strand
CGCTTCATTTTATATTTTATTAATTCGAGTTTTCATTTTAAATTTTTACATTAAAATTTTTTAAAAAATATAATATTTAATTTTTTTTATTATAATTAATTTTTTTTTTTAAAATATCAAATTTTAATTCGAATTAATCGAAAATATTGCTCAATATGATAGAGGTGGTGTTTTTTGGAGCAATGGAAAGTGAAGTGAAGGCAGTCATACATATAAATTAATTAATTAGTAGTGTCATATGGGTCCGGAGGCTGTGGTGGGTCTCCCATTTTGTAATTATATAATCGGATAAGCTGC
>NW_010378153.1:0-297 GCF_000414095.1 Morus notabilis | reverse complement strand
TGAGAGTTGATTCGGTACTTGAATAAGTAACGAGCTCGTATTCATGAATTTATTTTATGAATAGACTATTCATTTAAGAATCAATAGTATTCAAAAATGTAGTGTTGGAATAACAATAATGAGTTAAGCAACGGAATTCTAAAATTTTAAACAATAACAAAGCCAACCAAACACATATTCATGATGTTATATGATATAAATACAAAATGTCTAATCATACTTTTAGAGATTATGGAAACAACACATCTGATAGATCAAGGCGTTCCAAATAGTAACTATTGGTTTCTGAATTGAATT
>NW_010378152.1:0-297 GCF_000414095.1 Morus notabilis | reverse complement strand
TCCTTTAGCCATTTGTCAACACATGTTTTGTGAAATTCATGATGACAAGGCAATATCCGCATTCTATCACCTTCCTCATACTCCACAAGGCATATGTAGCATCTGTTAGATGACACAGGGGAAACAGAAAAAAGAAAAAAAACAAAAAAAAAGGAACACTAATCAGTAAATGAAAGGAAAAAAAATAATAATAACAATAATAAGACAGATGACTGTTTGTATTACGAAACAGAAACAAAAACAAAAACTTATTAATTTACCTCCATCACTTATAAATTATAATTAGTGAAAATGAAA
>NW_010378151.1:0-297 GCF_000414095.1 Morus notabilis | reverse complement strand
TACAAATCAATGCTTCCACCATCTTGGGGCTCAATGAACTCCTAAAGGGATCAAGGATGCGGCCTCTGGTACTAAAAGCAGATTCTGAGGCTACCGTTAAAACAAGAATGGTAAGAATGTCTCTTGCAACTAGTGAGAGAACCTTGTAATTAGTTGCAATATTCTTTCACCATTCTAAAACATCAAAATTAGACCGAGTTGGATCCTCCATAGGGTCTGTTAAGTATTTGTCCACATCATTTTTGTACTCATTCACATTCATCTCCTTCATTTTCTTAACAAAGGAGCTCCACAAAC
>NW_010378150.1:0-297 GCF_000414095.1 Morus notabilis | reverse complement strand
TTTGTATTAAAAGGCGAGAAAATCATGTTGCTTGGAAGTTTTAGGGTTCGTGTTACATTAAAATGGTATTGAAAAATACATCTAAACAATACGAAAGCAGCACAGTAAAATTTTATTACATTTAGAAGTAGGCAGGTACTTTAAGGAGAAAAATGTTACACCACGTCCTATGAATAATTTGAAGTAAGATGTTAAGAAACTGTATAATACATTTTGTACGGCAGGAATGATTCAGCCAAACGTCAACAGGATCAATCACACCTTCCGCTTGCAATTACACTTCTGTTTAGTTGACTC
>NW_010378149.1:0-296 GCF_000414095.1 Morus notabilis | reverse complement strand
ACTCCTTGAGCACTTGGTTACAGCACAGTGATGGCACAACATTCGAGCACGGAAATGGGAAGAACTTTTGGGATTGTCTCGCTGATGAGCCAAAACATATTCATCTCTTTAACGAGGCAATGGCTAATGACTCCCAGCTAATTGCCAAGGTCATTCTAACTGAATATAAGAATGTGTTCGAGGGTTTGGAGACTTTGGTCGATGTTGGAGGAGGCACTGGAACCATGGCCAAAGCCATTGCTAGCACTTTCCCACACATCAAATGCACCGTGTTTGACCTCCCGCATGTCGTCGCT
>NW_010378148.1:0-297 GCF_000414095.1 Morus notabilis | reverse complement strand
TGTGTGTGTGTGTGTCAGGCCGACAACCAATCCTGGTGATTCCCTGCCAGGGCATAATCGGCCTAATGCCCCACATTTCATGCAACACCTCTCTTCAACTTCACAACAGCAAGTAGTTTCGTCAGTGGCAAACCAGGAACCTCTACTGTTGTCTCAGATTCCTGTACAACAGATGCGGAATTCAGAAACAAGTTATCAATCACTTCAAGTAGTAGTTCCGGATACGCAGAAACAGGCCCATCTGATACAACAGTCGAAGCAAATCTCAGAGCAGCAGGAGTGGTCTCAGGCAAGCGG
>NW_010378147.1:0-296 GCF_000414095.1 Morus notabilis | reverse complement strand
AAAAAAAAAAAAAAAAAAAAAAAAAAAAAAAATTCCCAAACAAAATGTGTTGTGCCACCTAAGTGCACGCAAACATACAGGTAATTTATTAAAACAAAAAAAAAAATGTATGACCGTGTTTTTATTTATTTATTTATTAGAAGGTCACGTTTTTCAATTTCTTAAAGCCTTAATAAATCCAATTGAATTATGATCCCTTCTCCACTTTTTTCTTTATTGTTTTCTTGTTATTAAGCAACTACTTCAAAGAGAAAGTATATCTAAGATTTAGCACCAACTAACTTATTTGGAGTGAG
>NW_010378146.1:0-297 GCF_000414095.1 Morus notabilis | reverse complement strand
GATTTGCGATGATCTCACCTGAGATCTCACGCTATCGCGCTACCAATCTCTTAATCGAGCAAATCTTTGCCGCATGGATGGATCTCCATTGCAGCGAGATCCAAACATAAATCTTCATGACCTCGTTAGAGACATCATTCGTCGTCGTTGCGTCGAGAAGCGGAGTAGAACATCATTGCAAAGCCCAAAAATCTTCTCGATTGCAATTTTGCCCCCGATCGTGCCGATCTCCATCGCCATCACAATCTTAAACTGCTGCCATGGTTAGAGAGGATTGAAAGAAAAAGGAAAAAAAAA
>NW_010378145.1:0-296 GCF_000414095.1 Morus notabilis | reverse complement strand
TTTTTTTTTGTCCATTTTGCATATTGGTGAGATTTTTTTTACTATAATGAATTATATATTTTAAAAATTAACAACCTACGGTTCTGCACACATAGCATAATATATAAGTGAGAAACATAACATGATATTTATTCATAATATTAATATTGGAAAGACGATGCATCAAAAAATTTTATTTTTCAAACTACTACTAAATGATCTTTACAACATTAGTGTTATATTAAATAAATATCTTATTACATTTCTTACTTTTATATATTACGTGAAAATACAGTATGCATGTGTATCTATTACAC
>NW_010378144.1:0-296 GCF_000414095.1 Morus notabilis | reverse complement strand
TTTTTTTTTGTTTTTTTAACTAAACAGATAAGGCTCTCCAACGAATTCTTGCAGTCTAATACTTCTTCCAAGTCAACAAATTAAGGCGTCTAATATCAGCTAACCAACAATGGGATTAATTCATTAAAGGACTCCAATATTTAGCCTTTTTAATGAATTTTGTCTAAAAAATAATTCTTGAAATGCAAAAGGTATATCATTTTACATTCAAAGAAAAAAAGTATCTCTTTCAAGGTCTCTCTGTTAAATACGACAGAAGATGGTAGCCTAACAGTAAAGGACGACCGTGATTGGGT
>NW_010378143.1:0-296 GCF_000414095.1 Morus notabilis | reverse complement strand
CTCAGTAGGCGACGGCTTTGCGCAGGATTTCGAAGCCTGTATATGGGTCAGTCAAAATCAGCATCCTGGGTCAAAATCGTGTCAGCGCAAACAGCCGGCCAAAATCCGCAGCCTGATTCACCACCTCCCTGGGTGGCGCTTCACGAAATTTTAGATTGGTCTAGGGGATAGATGCATCACCCCCGCATTCGTTTGTGAGATGTGGGTACCTGACAAGACGAAGCTCCCAGCCTAGGTCGCTACTGCGGCCTAGGCCTCAAAGCATATTCCTGTGATGGACATCTGCAGCGCGGTAA
>NW_010378142.1:0-296 GCF_000414095.1 Morus notabilis | reverse complement strand
AAAAAATAAACATTTCAATCAATAATAATCAAATGTCAAATTTCTCATATACTATACATGGTGAAAAATTTACCACAAACTATAGCACATGAAAAATTTATCACAACAAATAGCATTACAATGGAGAGTGTTTTTTACATTCAAATATTAAATTTGCAATCGATACATTAATTATAGCATTGTATTGGAGATACTCTAAACTTGATAATCTTTGAGGAATTTTGGAAAAGGTTTAATTATTGATAGCTATCATATAATAATAATAATAATAATAATAATAATAATAATAATAATAA
>NW_010378141.1:0-296 GCF_000414095.1 Morus notabilis | reverse complement strand
CAGCCTCAACTCGAAATCAAATTCGAGTTACAACTCAAATTTACTCCTCTGGAACGGAATTCAACTACCCCTCAAACTCTCATAACTCGAACCTGTCTCTACAGTTCCCCTCCACGTGATGGTCTCGACTTTTTCCTTCAAATTCCCCTGCGCTCCTGACCGTTGCTCTATTTCTCGTCTTTTGAGAAATTGCTCTCTCCTCTCTCGACTCCCATCATTCATAGAGATTCCCTCAGTTTTGAAAATTTTTTCCCCTTTGGTGGTGAATCATATTCGCAGATCTGTGTTTTTTTATG
>NW_010378140.1:0-296 GCF_000414095.1 Morus notabilis | reverse complement strand
TCGGGCTTCAGGGTTCAGGGTTCACGGATCAGGATTTAAGGTTCAAGGTCTAGGCTTCAGTGTTCAGGGTTCAGGGTTCAAGGTTCACGGTTTTGGGCTCAGGGCTCAGGCCTCGGGGCTCGAGGTTCGGGGTTCAGTGTTTAGGGTTTGGGGATTTTGGTTCGGGGTTTAGGGTTCGGGGTCAAGGTTCAGGGTTCATGGTTTAGGGTTCAGGGTTCAGGGTTCAGGCCTAAGGGCTCAGGGCTCTGGGTTCAGGGCTAAGGTCTAAGGGTTAAGGGTTCAGGGTTCAGAGTTGA
>NW_010378139.1:0-296 GCF_000414095.1 Morus notabilis | reverse complement strand
ATGGTTCCTGTATATATTGTGTACAGTATATAAAAAAGCGAAAACCCATGAAAAACGATTTACGATAAATGTGATTAATTACACTTCTGCAATCGATATTTGACAAAGACTTACACAATGCGTGGGCTTAAGAAACCGCCATACTGGTCCTCTAGAGTTTGAGGAGTATCCCAGTGGAAGATAGTCACAAAAGGTGTCAAACCTATATTAAGCAAAACATAAGCAATTAAGATATTGTTATGACGTAGGATAACGTACTACTATGTATAATGAGGTTTTATGATATATATACATAT
>NW_010378138.1:0-296 GCF_000414095.1 Morus notabilis | reverse complement strand
AGTTTTGTGTCAATCAACATCGGTATTTACGTCTACGACGACGTTGAAGTTCTCGACTTCGCAGGCCCTTACGAAGTGTTCACTACGGCGACACGCATGCATGCGCGCAACAGTCGCGATGAACAAGCCCTGTTCAACGTTTTCACCATCGGACGTACCACCGCGTCGGTCAAGGCCCGCGCCGGGCTGAAAGTCGATCCTGACTATTCCATTCAGGATCATCCCGTCATGGACTGTCTGATTGTGCCCGGTGGCGTAGTGACTGCCGAGCTTGAAAAACCGGACGTGATCAACTG
>NW_010378137.1:0-296 GCF_000414095.1 Morus notabilis | reverse complement strand
GTACTTTTGTTTTATATATATATATATATATATATGCATATATAAAACAAAAGTACATAAGCTTTTTGCTTCTTTATGGGCTAAGAAAAGTACATAAGCTTATTTACATGCTGTGGAGTGTTAACAAAGGAAGCATATGCATTGACACTTCTGGCAGATTCCATTAATAGCGCGTTCAAGTATCATACATCGGCTTGCACAGTATACTGACATCCGGCAATTCCCCACCCATGTATGGTTTTTTTATTTACGTATTAAGGTTCTGTTTATTTTATTAATTTAAATTTAAATTTTAA
>NW_010378136.1:0-296 GCF_000414095.1 Morus notabilis | reverse complement strand
TAAAAAAAAAAAAAAAAAAAAAAAAAAAAAAAAAAGCTGTACACATTTATTATTTTCTTTCTTCAAACGTTCTAAAATATTTTCTTTATTCCCTCATGGAAACTTTTAAAAGAATAAAACCACGGCCAGTATCTTACTTCAAATTCAGGATATTGATTCTTTTTGGCCAGTGAATTGGGATTGAAATCCCAGTGAATTGGACAACCATTGCTTGGATTTAAGAAAGATTGAAGAGAGGGAAAGGGAGCTTTTACAGAGAAAGAGTTAGAGTTGAGAAAGAGACTTTTTTTTTTTTT
>NW_010378135.1:0-296 GCF_000414095.1 Morus notabilis | reverse complement strand
AAAAAAAAAAAAAAAATTTGTGCCAACTCAAGACGCAATAGTGTAAATGACATATACTAGCATTGCAACCAAGTAACAGAAAATAAAATTAAAAATAAATAAATAAATAAGACATGTCAAATGACAGTCAAAACCCATGTGATCTGAATAATCTTTCAAACAAGTGACAAGAAGTTCCTATTCACTAAATATTAAGAGACTGGAAACTTCTGGTTGACAAGGTAGGATAGCTGGTTACGGAGCTCTCAAGTACTATTCGGTTTCAGGAGTGGAAGTATATTGTATACCTAACAACC
>NW_010378134.1:0-296 GCF_000414095.1 Morus notabilis | reverse complement strand
CTTTTTTCCTTCATATCTTACGGAGATAAATGAAAATTCAACGCAGTACCCGTAATATATATGTAGTGTTAGAATTTTAGACGGACCGTTCAAAAATACTGTTTTTTTGTCAAATGTCCGACCTGACCCGCCCAAAATTTTTGGCCCACCCGCTCGAGCCTGATAAGGCCCGTGGACGGGCCGCGGGCCTGATTTTGGCTGCCCGAGTCCGCCCGGAATGTCCAAATTTTTTTTTTTATATTTTTAAATTTTTATAATTATTAAGTTATTTTGTATTAAAATTATATAAAAATTAA
>NW_010378133.1:0-296 GCF_000414095.1 Morus notabilis | reverse complement strand
GGTGTGCCGGAAGGGATTGGGGAGAGCAAGAGGATGATGGGGGATAACCTGAGGCCTCGACCGTCTAAATCTATGCGAAGCTGACAGCGGGCTGCCAGACGCCGAGCCCAAGAGAAGGAGGCAACATAGGGCTTGGAATTGCCCCCAAGGCGCCATCTAGAGGAAACTGGGGCAACAATAACCCGGAAGACTTCGGGTTGGTGTAGAGGGGCGATGACCTAAGAAATAGGCTGAACACTAAAAGGGGCAGAGTTTCAAAAGGGGCTGACTCTGCGATTTCTATGGAATATGCAAAA
>NW_010378132.1:0-296 GCF_000414095.1 Morus notabilis | reverse complement strand
TCTTTCCAACGATGTGGGAAGAAAGATGTCACACAAGATGTCACCTTTAAAGAGCAATTAGCAAAATAGGCCTTGTTTTGAGAAAGCTTTGATCGTTTTGAACACATTTTTCTCCATCTAGTAACTTAGGATTTGTATCTACTGCAGAATTATTGCTTCAAATTTATCATGTTTGGGTGGAATATTGGACAGGGGAAATTATGTACTTGTCTATTAAGGTAGGGCTAGGAAGAGCCTTCAAGTTAAAGGCTATGTTTCCCATCCAACATCTGTCAACACACGCCATTAGAAAGAAG
>NW_010378131.1:0-296 GCF_000414095.1 Morus notabilis | reverse complement strand
TTTTTACTGTAGAAACTTAAAACTGAAAACTCAAATCGGTGAAATGAACAAGGCCTAAATTTTTTAAGCCCTCTTGTTTTTTGTTTTTATTTAATGTATGCGGTTCTTTAATTTTTTTTCTTTTATTTAGAACCCACTTAATTAACAAAAATTCCTATTGTATATCCACTATATCTAGTTTCATGTAGTACTTATCATATTAAAGTGATCTCAAAAAACTTTTTCCTAAATGAGCCATTAAAATAATTGGTCTCGAATATATCTCTATTTAGACACTATTTAGACACTTTTTCACA
>NW_010378130.1:0-296 GCF_000414095.1 Morus notabilis | reverse complement strand
TTTTTTTTGTTGTTGCCATTTTTCCCATATTTTTGCCGATGTTCATTCATTTTTCCATGCTTGCAGTCAAAGGTTTGGAATCATTGTTTGTCCTTTCCAGTTGCCGGTAGAATAATTTAAATGACAAAATGCGACAATGCATAGAAAATCAAATGCAATAAAACATATAAACAAAACGATGGCTTTGTATAATTTCTTGTTGCTTTCTCGTTTTTCCTTTTGTTGTTGTCGTTAGTTTTGTTATTGTTTTATAACTATATTGTCCATTCATAGTTTTCTTGTTTTAATTTTTCATC
>NW_010378129.1:0-296 GCF_000414095.1 Morus notabilis | reverse complement strand
CACTTCAGGAATGAATGATAATCAGCACACAAGATGGACTAGGGGGATATTTTTCATCTAAACTTGATCTTAAACATGAACGTTTTCTCCCATTGAGATTTTTCAACAAAATAAAAGTATCATCTGAAGACATCCTCCCGAGAGCTCAATCTCTATTAAACACAAATGTGAAAACAAAGAAACAAAAAAGTACACTCCCACAAACACGGCAATTTCTAGTAAACACAAATGGTATTTAACTTACTTTGATAGAGAGGCCATTTTCCAGCACGGCAATTTTCTCCCTGCATAAGAAA
>NW_010378128.1:0-296 GCF_000414095.1 Morus notabilis | reverse complement strand
AAAATATCTTAAACTTCGAAGTACTGATTGAGAAAAAATAAAAATAAGGAAAAATAGTGATAAGGGTATTCATCCAATCCGTCAATCCGTCTAATTCATATAATTCAATCTAATCTAACGGATTGAATTGGATTGAAAAAATTTTAAATTGATAACAGATTGAGATTTTTTCAATACAAAGTTAAGGATTGAATTGCAAAATAAGAATTTTTCAATCCACATAATCCATCAATCTGAAATATATATATTACATATATTTTTTTATATATTATTACATATAAGTAACATATATAGAA
>NW_010378127.1:0-296 GCF_000414095.1 Morus notabilis | reverse complement strand
CAAAAGGAGCGAACGCGGATTGGCTTGCCCCGCCAGTGCGTTCAAACTAGAGATATCCATAGTGATAACCTCCTCTACTGACTCAGGTGACGAAGTATTGTCACAAGATTCAGCTTCCCCATCATCAATACCCAAAAGAAGCTAAAACTTGCTGCGACAGCGGTGGTTCATGCTATATTTTTCATCACAGTTGTAACATAGGCCTTTCTCACGAAGCTCAGTCGGGGTCAGGCGGTGAACTGGTAAGTTAGGAGTGGGTAAGAGAGGGAGCAATGGATTTTGTTTCGTTGGGTGGG
>NW_010378126.1:0-296 GCF_000414095.1 Morus notabilis | reverse complement strand
ATAGGCCAATAGTTTACATAAGTTAATAAATATGCTAAATTACTATTTTATTCATAAGTTATCTGGTTATGAACTATAACTTGACAAGTTATGATATATTTTTGTCCATAACTTATCTGACTATGAACCATTATCTATAACTTATCTAATTATGAACCATAACTTAACAAATTATAATTTATTAATTTTTATAACTAAAAATTTACCTATATAATTTTTTAAATTTTTTATATTGACTTATTTTTTATTGTAAAATTAAAAGGCAAGGGCTTTGATTCCTGCCAAACAGTGGGTTG
>NW_010378125.1:0-296 GCF_000414095.1 Morus notabilis | reverse complement strand
TTCAAAGAAGCCTAGAAAACTGCCCAGAAAATTTCCAGAAATCGGCCAAAGCGCGCGCCCAAGTGCGCGCCCCAGCGCGCCCCTGCGCGCCCAGTGCACCCCAGCGCAGATAGTCTGCGCGCCCACGCACAGTGCGCGGGCATCTTGCGCGCGCGCGCGGCTGGCGGCCCAACTTTCAGGATTTGATCCCGAACGGCCCCGAAGGTTTCCGAAACCCTCGTAATGCGTGCCGATGGACCCGGAAAATTTCCGGACCCCAAGGAAGGTGAAATCCAACCCGAAGACAAAGAATGAAG
>NW_010378124.1:0-296 GCF_000414095.1 Morus notabilis | reverse complement strand
ACGACGTCCTTTTGTATGATTTTGCTTTTGCTACGTCGTTTGATATGAGGTGTTTCTTTGCTTCTTAGGAGGTGCCATTTTCACGAGTTTATTATTGCACGAACCATTCCCCTTTGTCATTATTGCACGACACGCGGTCTTTATGTGATATCGTTTGCAAATGACCAACCAAACGACATGCCGTTTAAGGACGAGTGGTTTCAGCGTCCTTTAATTTGGTGTATGCCTAAGTCCGTTTCTATAATCTTGCTTTAATATTTAATTTCAAATTCATCTTAATTTCATATTCTCACAAA
>NW_010378123.1:0-296 GCF_000414095.1 Morus notabilis | reverse complement strand
AAAAAAAAAAAAAAAGATAAGTTTCTTTTTGTATGTAATTTTTAATTTTAAATTGTAGTTATTATGACTTGAACTGTTGTTGAGTACTTGTTAACAACTACTAATTGCACATCACATAGGCTTCAATTAATTGCACATGATATAAATAAGAAAGCAAGTCTAACAAATAACAATCGTGCCATTCTAAAACAAAGCTCGTCATGTTTTTCCTCTTTCTCTTTCTTAGGGTTTCATGGCTTTGGTGTTTGTCGAGTGGAGATGGTGGAGAGGCGGCGTCTCTTTTTATGGTCTAGAGG
>NW_010378122.1:0-296 GCF_000414095.1 Morus notabilis | reverse complement strand
CAGGAAATGCTCACAGTGAAGTCGGACGATGTGAACGGCCGTACCAAGATGTACAAAAACATCGTGGATGGCGATCACCGTATGGAGCCGGGCATGCCCGAGTCCTTCAACGTGTTGATCAAAGAGATCCGTTCTCTCGGCATCGATATCGATCTGGAAACCGAATAACACGTGACGCGAATCGAGGGTGGGTCGGTATGACTGCCCTCTGCTCCGCCAGGAGGAAAGGCCTTGAAAGACCTACTGAATTTGCTGAAAAACCAGGGTCAAGTCGAAGAGTTCGACGCCATCCGTAT
>NW_010378121.1:0-296 GCF_000414095.1 Morus notabilis | reverse complement strand
TAAAGGTATTGAGCAAATGAAGGGGCAGCCAACAGCAAAGTATGTTATTCTTTAATAATAGAAGGAAAAAGTAAAATTGAAAGTCAGTAACCTATGTAAATTGCTGAGCAGTTGGAAGATTGCATATTTGCAAAGATTCAAACATCAATCGATATATACCCATAAGATAAGAGCACCAAAAATATAGATCCATCCATAGAAACATACCCGCTACAGAACAAAATAAACAAATATCAAACACATAACAACATCAAACAAAGACTTAGATCAAAACCCAGCACCAAACAGAGATTCAA
>NW_010378120.1:0-296 GCF_000414095.1 Morus notabilis | reverse complement strand
ATAACTAATTATTTAATTATGTAACTAAAAGTTAATTATATAAATAGTAAATAGAATATAATATATTATTTATATACTAATTAATTATTTTTTTCTTAATGTACTTATTAATTACTTATAAATTAATAAATGTAAATACATTAGTAACATAATAATTACGTATAACTGATTATTAATTATTATTTATAATTATTTAGCATACTAATTCATTAGATACTAATTCATTAGATGTAGAATTGAATTACCAATATATTTATTAATTATAATATATCAATTATTATTTTATTATCAATATA
>NW_010378119.1:0-296 GCF_000414095.1 Morus notabilis | reverse complement strand
CTCATCCTCAACACATTTTTCTCACTCAAACTCTCTCATTCCCTCTCAATTTCTCTCAATCTCTCTCAATTTTTCTCAATCTCTCTCGATCTCTCAAATCTCTATCAAAATTTTTTTTAAACTATCACATTATCCTAAAGCTCTCTCTCTCAAATCGTTCTTATTTTTTTATAATGGAACCTTTTGATTATAGTGGTATTCCCGTTGATACCCAACACAACATGGAAAGTAGGCGTGGAGAAGCGGTGAGTGCTAGTGCGACTGCGTCTGCAAGTGTTGCAACCTCTAGGAGGAAA